>NW_009205892.1:0-10109 GCF_000690835.1 Fulmarus glacialis | reverse complement strand
GCACCCCCCCCCCCTGCCACAGCCGTGTTTCCCTTTCCCTCACGGCCCTGTTCCTCTGCGGTTCACACCATCACTCGCCCGATGCACTATGGGTGCGTATTATTCAGTTGCCCTTGAACTATGGCTTCAGTGATTTGAGGCCTCGTTTTTCCCTGGTACCTGCATGGATAACATCAGAGTGACGCGATCAAGAGAGGGACCTGGGCTTTTCAGTGCCTCACCGCAGTATGCCTTCAGGATTTTTATAACCTGGTCTTCCATTCATTTTCCACGAAAGGACTTTTATTGTTTTGGAGACAACAAAACAAAGGCTACTCTTCCCTGGCTGCCAGGTTAATGATTCGGAACAGGCCTGCATGCATTGAAGAAAACAAGAGTTCAAGGAGCAAAACCAGCATTACTTGTAAATAAAAAGCGAGAGTGATGTTCACATTGATTAGCCGCCCTGTCCACAGCGCAGTGATGCTTCAGCATCACTGGGCACCATCACCTCCGCCAAGCGAGCCCAGCCCAGCGGGTCGGCGTGCCCGGTGCCTGCGTGGCCGGGGCTCCCCCTCACAAACCGGACGGGAGGGAACAAAGCTGCAGGAACCTCGGGCCGGGGGGAGGCTCCGAGTCACCACCTGCAACAAAGTCCTTCCAAGGCTTTTGAAAGCCTCTGACTCTCCCTCCAGCAGCAACAGTGTCATTTGGCCATTTCCACCCTTTCCCATGCCAAACGCTTTCAAAAAACCCAACCCCTCAGCTCCACGGTGTTTTAAAGACACTCAGTTTGAGGGAGGGTTCCCAGCTTGCAGGTGGCACCAGCAGCCAGCACCTTCCCCGTCCCTGGGGCCAGTCCTGTCAGAGCCGACGCTTGTGGCCTTTTTGCGGGGCAAACCACGCACAGCTGACCTCCCCAGCAGCTCTCCTTGCAGGCACAGGAGGATGAGGCGCCCATCAGGGATGGCTGTTGCTGCATGGGGACACTGGGGCAGGGACAAGGAGCGGCTGAGGACACGGCTCCTTACAGCTGTGCTAAGGGACACATCCTGAGCACACAGCCCCGCTCTGAACGCTGCCCCGCACGGCCGCTGAACCGGGGAGATGTTCTGCCTCCCCCCCACCCTGCAGCCTGGGTCAGCCCTCACCCAAGGCAGATGCCCCCCCCACACCACCCCCTGACAAGCCCCACTCCAGGTTTGCCAGTGCTCGGTGAGGCGGTTAAACACACCGAGCTCTCCTGCAGTTCCTTACATTAAATAACTTGGTTTTTAAGAAACACCTCTCACCTGGTATCTCCTTTGGTCAGCTTAAGGGTGCAGCTCCACTTCTGCTCTTCAAAACTTGCAATCAAGACAAAACCCTTTAGTATAGCCACACAGCACAGACCCAGCCTGCCTCCACCACCCAGCCCCCTGATTTCGGGGGCTGCCCCTCATTTATACCCACCCCCAGGGCCATTAGGTGGAGAGCCAAAAACTGTAACGAGCTCGTCCCTCCTTCTGGGCAGCTAACAGAAAACTGGGGGGAGGCTTTGGGGGATTATTGGCCCTGAAGTGATTAATGCAGCTGAAGGCACCCCCGGGCCAGGGTGCGGGGAGGATCCGGCCCTGGCAGCACACCTTTCCCTAACGTGTCCCGGGAGAGGTGGCTCCAGGGGAGTTGTCCCTGACTGGCAGCACCTTACCCCATCGTTAACGCTGGCTTTATGAAAAGCCAGCCTCATGCTCCTGGGGAGGAAGCTCCGTTCATAAACAGCTCCTTCAGCTGCTCCTCTGCGACAGCCGGTGCGTTGCAGCCCGCGGGCTGGCAGGGGACTGTTGCATTCACAGTCATTAAATAAAGTAAAAACCTGTGTTGCCGTGCTCCCACTGCATTGCGTATCATAGAAAAAATGAAGAAAAAAACCCACATTAATTACTATTGATTTAAATAAATGTGCTTATGTTATCAGATGGCAGCAACAAATGGCCAGCGACAGGGAAGCCGCTTCTCAGAAGCTGCGTGAGCGGCTGCCTGCGAGCGGGGCTGCGCTGGAGGCTCAGCAGAAACGCGGAGACAAATGGGGACGTTTCAGCCTCTTAGCCATAATGAAAACAGAGCTCGTTACCGTGATCAAAAACTTCAGTGTCTCCAACCTGTTTCTATCTTGAATGCATGCTTTCAGCAATTGCTTTAGTGTTTGGGAAGGTAAAAATTATTTTCCTGGGCTGCAGCACTGACCGGAGCCTCTTCACCATCTCCCCTCCAGCCCCGAGCCACACGCAGTGCACAAATCCTGCTGCACCAGGAGAGTTTTGTGCATCCCCATGCCCGCCTCGTCCTCCGGCGCCAGGGGATGGCCAGGGGCCACAAATCCCCCGTTCCCAAATGTGGCCAATTTGTCTGGAGCTAATTTGGTTCCTTCCCATTTGGGGTTTGCTGTCGTGTTTTGAAGTCCTGATACTCAAGGAGCCCTTTCGGGGGTTTGAGGCTCCTGGCATCCCCACAGGGGTGGTGGGTGGCAATTTGTCATCTCCCAGGGGACAGGACAGACCCACCCCGTATTCCTGCCACCAGCGAGCAAATGGGCTGATCTCCACTGATGATGGGGAAGACCAAGCTCAAGGCACCGAGAGATGCTCTGCTCCACTGGTGAGCCACAGAAACTGAAGAAATTACCCAGCGCGATGAATTGGGCCATAATGTTGTGGCCACAAGTGCAGTCAATGCCCCAATATGAGAGATGTGCCACCTTCACCCTTAGCCAACCCAGTCGTGCTGGGGTCAGGTTGGCTACAGATCCTCAACCCTGGTGCAGGTTTGCCCAAAGATCAAAAAATAAAGGCTCTTTTCGGGAATCTCATCCAGCAGCCACATACAGTGGGGAAAATTTTACAGGCCCAGCGGTGTCTGGGCAATGGCTGGGATGTTTTCAGCATAAAACCTGGCAACATTCAATGGTTTGCACTCAGCAAGACTCTTGTGCCTGTTGAACATGGGTTCAGATCTGTCGAAGTGGCTTCCTCTTAAACCAGCAGTGTGGAACCAGGCTTTGGCTCTGCCATGCCTCTTCCCCCCCAGCAATAACTTACTACCATGGAAATCCTGAAATAATTCAGGCAGCTTTAGAAAGTACTTGTAAATACCATGGCCACAGTCAACACCTGTGTTGTAAACTTAGGGTCAGACTTTAACTTCTGGCCAACAGGTTTGATATGTGGCTGCCTTGGCTCCTTATTTGAGCAGTGTTATAGAAATATGAGCCGTGAGTCTCTAAATAGCCTGATAAGAGCCTGATCGAGGCACAATTTATGTTGCCCAAACGCTGGAGTTCCTTCCAGATAAAGTATAGTTTCTCTTCGGAGCACAAGCCGCGGAGCTGATCACTCTCGGCGCGGTGATTTACACCGCTGGATTTCCCCCTGGAGCTCCGATGTCAGGGTGCTGGTGGCTGCAGGTTGCCATCAGTCGTTTGCACTGTTTTATTATCCTAGAGGAGAAAAAAATAGCATGGTAATTAATTCCGCAGCTTCGGTTGTGGTTTTGCTTTTATTTTATTTATTAGTAATTATGGACTGAGAAAAATGAAAGATAGCGCGTGGGCTCTATCTAAATAACTCCTTTGCCCACCACTGCACCCGTGCTATAATCTGCAGGGCTGTCTGCACTCTCAGAGTAAACTCTTTAAAGATTTAATCAAACAAATTAATCCCTAACTCGCCTGTTCCCTCGTAGCTGTCATTCAGGAGGCAGCTTATTTTCCGATTTCTAAGAGCCCGATTTCTGCCAAGTGCAATTTTAAATGAAACAGTCCTTAAGAAATGCCCAGATAAAAGATTTGCTCTGAAAACCCCAGTTTATATCCTGGCGTTTGCTGTATATGAAATTGAGATCCATTTAAATTCAGCACCACGCCATCGAGCTCTGCTAAAGGCAGGGGCTGCTGGAGCTATTAGAAGCAGCGATGGGATTTAGCAGGACGGGGCTCTCCTCCCAGCCCCACCGCTGTCTGCCCTGACCTTGGCCAAGTCATTTAAACATGCTACGCTGCTTAGTCATCTGTAAAATTAGTATACTACTATTTACCTACCTCCAAGAGATACCGCGAAGGTCACCGTTTGCAAAACACTTGGAGACCTTCGGGGGAACAGAGCGTACGGCGTGTCCGCTGGCTCCAAGCCCTGAGCTGGTGCTGGCACTGCCCTGTCTTCAGCGGAGCCTGAAGGAAGAGACCCCGGTGCCGCGGGGTGAGCTGCTTCTGGGCCAGGGCCAGCAGCTGAGATGGGTATTTTTCAGGTCTAGTAACAGAATACTGTTTCGTGGAAACTAAGCTGAATCACTTCCGCACAGTTCTGTGGTTTAAGTTATTATTTGACCTATTTTACACTTGAAATAACAAAATAAATAGCCCGGTGACTGCCAAAACTCTCCGCCATGTTCATCTTTTAAATGCGAATGCAACTGAAAAACCTTTAATTGGTTCTGCCAGCCATTTCCCCTGGAAACGCGCACTGTCCTCCAGACTGCACGAGCTCTGCTTGAATCGCTGCTGAAAACGGCCTTGAAATCTGTTGAGCTGTGTCATAGCTCTTACTTTTTACCCAGATGTTTAGGATCGTCTCTGCAGAGAGATGCTAATACCTGCTAATAGGCAGAAGTGACTGAAAAAGCTTTATAGAAAAAATTTAAATTTAAATTTTTGTGCTTCGGGATCTCTCAGCCGTTTCATTACAGCTGCGATGAAGGCGATGCTGAAAGAGGTGACGCGGGGCGGATGCCTCAGGTCTCACGCTGTGCCCAGTTCAGCCCTAGGTGAGCCCTCTCACCCCGCACAAAGCGGTCGAGGAGCTGGTGCACCGCCAGCAAAGGCTTGTCTGGGTCAGATTTAGGTGCCGAAGCACATGAGGCAAAAGGAAACAATTGGGATTAAACCAATTTAAAACACCTTCACGCTACAAAGGTGGGGAATGGTTGGCACTGCGCGGAGCCCAGCCTGCTCTCATTTATCTCCAGCGTGCAGAAAACAGGCTGCTGGAGAAGCAAGATCGTGGGGCCACTGCTGTATTCGCAGTTACTGCCCTTCCTTCCATGCGTTAAAGGCAGTTGTGACATTCTTAAGTCCTGAGGGTTACTGTTGGGAGAGCGTTACACCACTACCGTGTATTTTCAGCCCAGCTTCTCCAGAGCGTGGGCAAGAACAAAACGACTTTCTAAGTGCAGAAATCCTGAGAAAACGGTTAAAACCAAGTACAGCGACAGCGGCACGTGCCCACACGTGCCTCTCCATCACCCGGAGGAGCAACAGCAGACGTTTAAAACCCCTCAGCCCAAGGAACCGCGATGCGTTTAAGGTCTAACCCCACAAGTGGAAGAGGGGTGCCAACACAAGCAGGGGCAAAAGGGGCCACAGCCACCGCCCGAAGCCCCGGGGCGAAGTCCCGTGACGGGGCCGGACGCGACCTGCCCCGAGGTGCAGGGGAGAGCCTCAGCCCGCCCGCACGCTCCTACTCGCCCTGCCCGTGAGCCCGCTGATGGACGGGTGCTGGGAGCACCCCCGGGCCCCAGCGTGGGCACCCCACGGTCCCACACCCCCCCAGGACCATGTCCGTTCCGTGGGGCCGTTTGCAGGAACAGCTTTATCAGCGGCACTGAGCTTCCCACAGAAGCTGTATCGTTAACCTGAGCTTGGCTTTGAACCAGGGCTTTAAGAGTTTATACAAGTAGTAGCTAAAAGGCATTTAATAGCACACTGCAGCCAGTAAGCAATGAATTATTTAGAATATTTTACTAAGAATAATTGCTGTTTTTAAAGAGATTTTTTTTCCCCCCATCCTCCCTGGGGCCTGTAAATGATTTCACAGTAGTAAGAGTGAGTAGGAAAAAACCCCAAAATACAAAGCCACCTAATAGCGGCTGCCTGGGATCAGCTAAACTGTGATGCAGAGGAGAAACAGTATCTCAAATGTGGTTTCAGCGTATGTGTATTAATTAAAGTAAATACACAACCGCAGACAATAAAGCAAACGCACTGCCGAGAGCCAGGTTCACAGCCCAGCTAGTCCAGGCAGGATCATGCACATTCTCCCACTTTTTAAATTTATTATAACTCCCCAAAAATGCTAAAAAAAATATTGCTTTGGGCCTGACCCCATGCCTGAGATCCACTGCCTGCTCCCGACGTGGTGCCACGCGTAGCCCTCCCGCGGGCTCGGTGCCGCAGGGAGCACCACGGCGCAGCCCCTGCCGCGGCACGCAGCTGCCCTAAAACATTTCCCTGCATTTTGTCTTTCTTTTAGCTCACAGAACTGTCACAAAAATAAGCAAAAGCATTATTTTTTTGCAATTATTTGTGCGCTCTTTCCCCCCCCGATACATAACTGATGTCTGCGCGTGGGTGGGCTGGGAGCTCCGAAACGGAATTTGGGCAGAGGCCATTTCCCGGGGGTCGGGACGAGCAGCCAAAGGCCACGGCACAAACACCCCCCTTCGCTGGTGCCGTGGACAGCAGGACGCCGTGGCCCCGCGGCTGCTGGCGGCAGCGAGGGTTTTTCCTGGAGGTTCGGTGCAAGTCGCTCAGTTTGGATGAAAGTGAAGGGCGACGTTCAAGCCGCCCGCCCGGTCCTGCTCCTGCTCAGGCCGGGGCTGAGGCTTCCAGCAGCGTTCAGGGATGCTCTGCCTGCCCAGAGCCCCTCTCCTGGAGACCCGGCAGCTGCTCTTTGCGAAAACAACCAAACACGTTTCTTATTTACGTGCTATTTCAGGCTGTGAGCACTGCTGGGGGGACGGGTACGAGGGAGGAGGGATCAGAGATTTACTGCCCAAGGATTTGAGAGAGGGGTTAAACTCGAGCAGGGCTGTCCCTGGCTTTTGCTCACATTTTGGAAATTCATCCTGGCCCAAAATCCCGGGTGAGAAACCTCTCTCTTCCTTCAAACCACGGGTGGGAAGGAGACGCTTCACTCAGGACACAGCGGAGTCCAGAAGAGAAAGGGAAAACAAACACACCTCCAAAAACTCAGTTAAAAAAAAAACTGAGGATTTTCCAGCTGCCCGTCATTTCTGCTGGATTGCAAATGTTTCCTCTAATTAACAGCACTGCGCTCCTCGAGTGTCTACTAATGATAAGCTCCGGGCAAAAGACCTAGAGCAGGGGGCTCTCTATTGATTCCTGTATTGATTTTTTATCTTTTTCCCTGTTGTTATTGTACATGCAAATGGCTGGTAATGACTCGACATTACAACCACTCTCTTCAAGCGACATCTGGGAAAAAGTGACTTAATCAGAGGGCCCAGCAGCTGCTGTCCCTCTCCTTTCCCCCGTGCTCGGCCGGGGCGACCCCGCGGCGCCGGGCCCCCTCCTCCCCGGGGGCATCCGAGCCGGACAGGGCTCACGCACCGCTTCACTTTATTCTCCCCAAAATTCTGCCCGAGCGTGGGCTGAACCGGGCACCCCGGGGGGTCTGTCCCTCGCGGTCCCCTCCGGCCATGAGAAGCCTCCATCAGCGGGGGGACGAGGGGGGCAGAGGGGACTGTCCCAGGCGCGGCATCCCCCTCCCCGCAGCAGGACCCCGAGCCGAGGGGCGGTTAGAACTCTCTGCGGTGAAGCAGGCAGCCCCACAGCGGGTGCAGGGAAAGCGGTATCGTTTTCACAAGGCAGCTATTAGGCTGGAACAACTTTCAATCATGTGCCTTCAAATCAGTAAGTTGTTGGGGCTTTTTATGACCAGAATTTTAAACCCCCTAAAGCTATCACTTGCTTCATTTTTAATATGTATTTTTCTAACCAGTTTGAATAAGAACATGGATTTATTCCTTCCACTGAGTTTACTGCTATCAGCTTGCTTTGCCTAGATAAAGTAACTTGTTAAGTGACGTATCTCCTTTCTTCCCTCTTTCTTCAGTATCTTTGCTTGGGAGTGGTGAATTTTGTGCTGTATTCTCCAAAAACGCTAGCAAAGAGGTGCTGCTTTCCCACAGGCCTTGCCATTTTCTTGCTGCTTTTTCCCCCATAACACGCAAACAACGCAGCCGCGTACCAGCCCAACACGCTCCCCAACACGATCGTGTCAACACAAACCAGAAGAAGAAAAAACCCAGAAACACCAAATAAATTTTGTTTGAACGTGGCTGAAAAAAACAAGAGCCCTGTAAGAAATGACGGGTCTCGGCGCTGGCGGGGAGGCAGGACACCCGCGAGCACCGGTGCTCTGCCGTCCCAGACAGCTCTGGACGGTTCAGCTGGAAAGTCAAAGACTACAGATTTTCTTGGGAAATTCCTGACATTTTCTCCTTCTGGATGGGCCAGAAGATACCACGGGAGCAGTCTTTCCTCTGGTGTTTTGGTATTTCTTTTCTGGGAACCTCCTCTGTGCAGGCAGGCAGAGCCAAGTCTCCCCTCTGGCATCGCCCGCGGCTCGGCCGGCCACGAGGGATGGAACGAAACCCGCTTCGATCCCTGACTTTGCACTCAAGCACGTAATGGAACTTGCTAAAGAGCAGGGGATCGGGGTTTCTTGCAAAATTTTGTAACGTTTTACAAATTGACTCCTGCAGCTGGGAGACAGTTTATTCTCGCCCTGAAGCGCAGCCTGGCTCAAGAGGTGATGGCCACACTCCGCTCGGAAACGGTCCCCAGCAGAACGAGCTGCCCCGTCCCGGTGCAGCGGCTAACGGGGCAGACGGGATCGCAGCTTGCGGCTGGGGGAAACGTTCGGCGCGGGGTCAGACCTCGGCTCCGTCCCACCTCCACCACCTGGGAAAGGCCCGGGGACGGGGGCGGTGAAGCCGCCCGACCCCCGACAGAGCCCATCCAGGCTCCGACGGCCTCAGCCCATCTCGCAGCCGCAGGCGCTGCCGCCCTGCAGCGGGGCTGGATGCTCGGCCAAAATGAAGCGACCATACCCCTGCCCCAGGAGAATTTGCAAAAAGCTATGGGGTTTCTGAGCAAAGGTGCCAGCAAGGTTAAATGCCGTTAAATGAAGGTCATCGTCGCAGGTTTTAAGTTGTGATTCATTGAAGAGGTGACCCGTGACACCCAAACCCAGATATGAGAGGAGGGAAAAAAATAAGTAAGAAGTGGGGCAGAGGAAAGAAGGAGCCCTTCAGGGTTGTGCCGATCCCTGGAGGAAAGCTCACTTTTCCCAGCTCTCTTTAAGAAACGTAGAGCTGTAAATGCCGAACGTACATCACATTAATCTGATGACTCTCCGAGATGTCTAGACTATTGTTGGAGCTGATAGGAAGCTGGCATCATCCGAGCTCTTTGAGCCTTTCTTGCCTTTTTTTTTTTTAAACTAGTAATAAGATTCTTTTCATATTATGTACTGCTGGAAAGTCCCGTTTGCATGCAGACAGCTGCTGTGTTTATAGACACCATCCAAAATGCAGCTAAACACGACAGCTCGCTTTAAGCGGAGCAGCAGGCATTTGTTAAAATGATCGTTTCCAGAGGGATTGCAGGAGCTCTTGACTTTTTTTTGCTATTTTAAAGTCAAAGCCTTGTCCTTACGCAAAGACAAAGGTCCCCCATGGAAACACACCTTGGGAAGACCCTGTAAGGAAAAAAAATCCTTAAAACTGAATGACAGCCTGAAAATCAGCAGCTCCTATTAATGTTAACCAGAAATACAAATGCTGAACTAAACAGGCCATTCCCTGTGAGTGGTCGAGGGTCATTTTGCAAGCACAAGAAAGCCGGTTCGCCTTTCGCGCTGAACAAACCGAATACCTGAATCCTTCCTCGCAGATCTGCAGAGCTAAAGTAAAAATGAGGTAGGGAATTGCATCAAAACTGCCTCCAATTAAAAACAAAGTCCATGAGAAAGGCAGTCTGGGAGGGTTCCTTTCAGGCAGTTCTTCCCCATTACAGTGCAACAGGAATTACTGCACAGAAGAAAAGGAATGATGAGAGAGTTAATTTGAACGCGTGTTTCAAATGAAACACCATTTCCCCCCGATGGAAACCCTGCAGTTAAGCAAACAGGTAAAGAAAGTTTAAGACACAAAATCCAGCTGGGGAGGGAGAAAATCGGCTTAGATTAAAGCTATTTGCATTTATTTAGCGAGGATGCTTTTGTCGAAGCGCGGTGCAGACGCTGCCGGAGCTGCGGCCCCCTCAGCCCTGCCCGCGCCCGCTCGGCCTCGCC
>NW_009205891.1:0-12989 GCF_000690835.1 Fulmarus glacialis | reverse complement strand
TCGTGGGGGTTTGAGTAGCCACCATGTCTTTTGCCGACGTTGATATCTCTCTGCCCGCCGCCCCCGGGACCTGTCACTCCGCCCGCCCTGACGAGGTACTGCCGTTCGCCCTCCCTCCTTTCTTGTTGCTGATTTCTGGACAGCAATCGTGAATAGTTGTTTAACCCCAAACAAGGCCTGACCCACATTCTGGAGACATAGCAATATGAACACGCTTGTTTGAACATCCCAAGGATATTCAAAATTCTCGGGGAATATTGTGAACATCTTTATGAAGAGGATAGAAGAAAAAGGAGTTTCTGAAGATATGGAAGGGAAGATGAACAATTGGGAGAAAGTGTCCCATCCTGTCTCCCCCCTAAATTCATTCTCTGAAGAGAAAAGTGTGTAATTACTAATAGTTTCTAAGAAGTGGTTCCCAAGGTACAGAGGTGATGACAGTGCCGAGTACAGATACCAGATTAAATTTATGACCAATGATTTTATCACCTCATATAACAGCAGCAAAATTATAATCTTGGCCCAGTTCCGAATAATGATAAACAACACAACAGGGAGCATATACTGCAAGCAAGGTATTACATAACCCAACACTGAGAGCCAGCCCCACAGCTTTGAAAGCCAATAAATCAACATTGTGACCAATCAATATAATTAATGCTTATAACAATTTTGCCTTAACACACTTTGTTCAGATCTATCGTTGTCTCAACCCTTCGTGCCCCTCGTTGGGCACCAAAAACAACTGTCATGCTTTAACCTGGCAGGCAGCCAAATACCACCCAGCTGCTCGCTCACTCCCCCCCCAGTCCCGCCTCGGTGGGGCGGGGAGAGAATCGGAAGGGGGAGAGGGAGAAAAAACTTGTGGGTTGAGATGAAGAAGACAGTTTAATAGAACAGAAAAGGGAAAATAATAATAATAATGATAGAATATACAAAATGAGTGACGCTCAATGCAATTGCTCACCACCTGCGCTGACCGATAACCAGGTAGCGATTGCTACTTCCTGG
The DNA here is from genome assembly GCF_000690835.1 of Fulmarus glacialis. Classification (NCBI taxonomy): domain Eukaryota; kingdom Metazoa; phylum Chordata; class Aves; order Procellariiformes; family Procellariidae; genus Fulmarus; species Fulmarus glacialis. The sequence continues at coordinate 11,978 of NW_009205891.1, read as the reverse complement.
AACACGCCTACCATTCATATACTGAGCATGATGTTACATGGTATGGAATACCCCATCAACCAGCTGGGCTGGCTGTCCTGTTTTTGTTCCCTCCCATCTTGTGTATCTAGCTCAGTCAGTAGGCATGGGAGCTGTCCTTGGACTAGGAGGGCACTTAGCAACAACTGAAAACATCAGTGTGTTATCAACATTCTCCTCATACTACATCCAAACCACAGCACTAGCAAGAAATTTAACCCTATCCCAGCAAAAACCAGGACAGCCTTTTAATTTTCATTTTCATTTTTAATACATAAGAGAAACATTACAGTCTTGAAAACTTGAAAATCGCAGTGTCAATATATAAACATTTTACAAACTGCTCAGGAAAGTTCATTTTCCATGCTGAAGCCAAGCGAGGCCAGTCTTCAGTTCTAGCCAGACATAGTAATGGAAACTTTACTCAAACAGCTTAAAAGAGTCTGAAGAGTCTAAAAAATTATTACCTACAAAAGTGTCCAAAATATATTAGATCAGGAAAGATAGCTCTGTGTTCATTAAAAAAGTGGAGATGAAACTTCATTTACATACAAACTTTCATACACATAAAAGTTCAGACTATAGGGATAGGTGTGTGTTCAGAATGGATATTGGGCTAATAGTTCAGCTCTTCCTGTTCTTTTGGGGACTGTGGATTCAAACTTCCCGAAGTGGAACTAAATCCAAAGTCTCCATTTGACTGTGCAAGTTCTGAATCATCAGGAAATTGTGTAGAAAGTTCACAATGCTACCTTATTCTCTACCTGTGTTTTTAAGAGGAAGGTTATTTTAATATCTAAGGATTCAAATCAGCGTCAGTCTCTAAAGTGTATTTCACAAAAATGTAATATCCTATGCAAGAGGTCAATTTTAAATACACATTTTTGAGGCAGAGTTGAGTGATACTACTAGCTGGTTTAGCATGCTATCTGCAGTGGATCACAACACAGGTACCTTGCTTGGCATTGCAAATTCCTCTTCTGCAGCTGTGTGCACAATTCCAAAACATTAAGTAATGGCTGACTCATTGCTTACAACTCTTGTCTCTCTATTTTTTTGAGAGGAGAGTTGGTCCTTGGAGCTGGATGATATTAATTTAATTGCAAATCTTTTCTATTGCTAAAACTGTTCTATCCACATTCTCTGACACTGAGCAGTCATATAAAACTAAAATGTGCTTATGGATGCTTGTTTAATGTTTACTATGTCTAGTGTTGTCCCTTGTTTCCGTTCATCCTTAAGAAATAACCTATTATTCCAAAGTGTTTACTTGCTTTTGTTTTAGTTTGTTGAGTAGTTGGGAAGTGAGCATTCTTATTCTGACCCCACTCCCTTAACATTACCAATATTTTGGGATATACTGAATTGGGTTGTTGGGTCACAGGGTTGTTCTATGCTATCCACTAAAGACCAATGAATTTTCCTGAAACACATAGATTGCTACTGAATGGTGTGCAGTACCCACATTTCCCTTCAGTTCATCCTGTTGTTGTCCCTACCTGTATGCCTCCTACATACAGGAGACTAGAAAGTGATGGAACTGGGTGAAAAAAATTAGCAGGAGAGTCCCTGCATTTTCATATCAGCTTTGAGTCTACTTGTTATCACTCATAAAACATAAAGCAGCTTAAAAGATAATATGGGCCAAATCCATACAGCCATTTTTTTCAGTGGGGCACAATCTTCTAAATACTTTTGTGGACCTGAGCTTTGGATCCTACATTTGTAGGAAATAATTTTATTACACTGTCCTTATTGTGGCTTTTAACCATAGTGGCCTGATCATGGTGCAGTCTGTAACATGAAACTGTGTTGTATTCTGACTTACTAAAGTCTCATTCAGTCATGAAACAGAATAGCTGGGAAACGACTTTTCTCTTCAAAAACAAATAACTGAGCCTTTGAAATATGCTTTTCTTTTGATGCTAATGCTTTTAGTGATGACAAAGAATAAAAGACCGTTTCCACAGTGTATTAGGGTATTAGAACATTTGGCTGATGTTACTTTTTCCCTTACTCGGAATAAAGACTTGAAATTCATCTTCCTATGTCCCACAGGAAAACAAACAAAATAACAAACAAAAAACATAGCCAGTAATTTCTTGTGATTTATTCAGTAATTTGTTAATAAAATGAAACCGTTCCAACAGGAGATACTGAGGAAATGCAACATTTTGTTTTTGATTGAATGAACTTCCATAATAAATGTTTTCTGTCACTATTCTTTATAAGTCCATGAACTTTCATTGTAAGTTACCATGTGCTATGATAACAAAATGGAATTATTAATTCAAAACAACAGAGAAAAACATTATATCAGTAGATTTTTTTAAAAGTTACTGGATTGACTCTTAATTATAATTCATATAATTTATTATGTCGTTCAACTACGTTGTAATGTAAATTTTGGATTGCTTCATATTCTGATTCGGAATTTTTCTTAATCTGTATTAGAACGTACATTCATTAACTACACAGAAAATATGTAATTTTTACATAATAGCAAGAAAAACAAAAATTTGGTAATGTTATTTAGTGTAAATTTTTCCTTTTTTCTTGACATGGTTACCATTTTTGGCTATGTGAGAAAACATAATTATGTTAAAATACCTTACAGCTGGGAAGAGTGAAGTGTAAATTGTCATTTGCTAGTTTATCAATATTTTTTCTTCTTCTGTGAAGAATGGATGGGGATTCTAAATATTCCCCAAGCCCATTAGACCTTTTGATCATCATCACCACTGCTTGCCATCTGCTTTGTCATATTTCATGTCCAACCTTTTGGGCTTTATTATTGAACAGATGGGCATCAAATGGTATCATTGTGTTCTGATTGGTTAGCAGTTTCAGAGGCTACCCTAACATCTTATGGCAATGATAGTCTCAAATACTGAAAAGTCTCTGTAAAGGCATGTAAAATGTGAGAGCATCTGCTTCATTAAAGTTATCAAGTCAAAGACCATTTCAGTTCAAAAGCAATAAAAAGTAACAGGGAAAAAGGTAAACAGAACACAGAGACACAAACCTGATAAGGAAGACAATAACAATGACTAAAACTCTTCAGCCACCAATTGATGGGCCGTTAAGAAACTACATGCACAGCTTCGGAGAGAGCCAGACTTGGTTTTATAACTGATAAAACTGGGGAAACAAGATGAACACAAGCATTACGAGTATTTGAGGAGGAACCTGTGGGACTATGCAATACACAGTAAGAAATCATAGAATCATAGAATCATTAAGGTTGGAAAAGACCTCTAAGATCATCAAGTCCAACCATCAACACAACACTACCATGCCCACTAAACCATGGCCCTAAACGCCTCATCTAGACGTCTTTTAAATACTTCCAGAAATGGTGACTCTACCACTTCCCTGGGCAGCCTGTTCGAAGGCCTGACCACTCTTTCAGTAAAGAAGTTTTTCCTAATGTCCAATCTAAACCTCCCTTGGCGCAACTTGAGGCCATTTCCTCTCATCCTAAAATGCTTAGGGAAGGGTCAAAGGTGGGTAAAAGTGAGGATGGGGAGAGAAAAAGGAGATGGGAAATAGAGAGGAGGAAGGATAAAGGAGGTCCGGCCTGTTGCGTGTAAGCAGGCTGCTGGTCGGTGTGTTTGCCTGACTGAGCCCTGAACCTGATCACCACAGTCTGTCCTTATTTTTTGTTTAAATCCTTTCTTAACTATCTGCCTGATTTCACTTTCACCTTTCTAATTTCACCATGTGTGAGTGCTGCAAGGTCTTGGTGTCAGCAGCTGGAGGAACCAGGGTAAGTGAAAACAAGAGCCTGCAACTGGAGTGGGACCTTGGGCCACAGGGACTGTGAGTCTGTGGTGTCTGCCACTGGATGGACTTGGGTGCAAGAGAGGTCTGGGTACCTGCACCTCGAGAAAGGGCCATGTGTCACAGGGCTCATAGGTGTATGTGTCAGCAACTCTAAGGGCCAGTTAATCAGAGGCACCTCAGAGTGCTTATATTTACTGCTTACATATTATATTCATAAAGATTTACTGCTGATCAGCTGCTGACAGAAAAGAGATTTCTTTCTACAGATAATGTCTAGAATCAATTCTGAATTGTGCCAACTGGACTTTCAGCTTAATTCAACGCACCAAATGAAATCCAGTTCTGTGATCTCTACATTTTAAGGCACAGTGACTAAGTAATTTTAATAAGGTGTTTGTGGTTTTTTTTTTTTTTATTTTCACTTATAGGTAAATAAAACCTTAACTTCACATCTAAAATACATTTTAATTGAATTGTCATTAAGAGCATCTCTAAAATATGATACAAAGATGTCAGAGAATTTTCAGAATATGATACATTTTATTTTAAATTAAATCTTGTTGCTTATTGTTCATATTATTATTGTCTCCTAGGGAATATCTCTTCAGGGTTTGTTTTGTATAAAATATTTAATTCAGACTTATGATATTGCTCACAGCTGGGACAACCATCCTCTATCATGACTGTTTTGAAATAAGAGAAGCGGCAATCTTTCTGGAGAAGAAGATGTAGCAACTACCTTTGGAGGGAAGAATTTCAGGAAGGTACAATATCTGAGAACCGATTTTTTTGCACAGTGGGGTTGCTATCAGCAGTCACAATCTTTTTGTTAAGAGTGCGAAGAACAGCAAAGGCAACTAACACACACTGTATTTGTTGCAATAGATAGCACAACAGGGGTGGAGAGAGGTCCAGAAACTCTGTTCAAGATTGTGTGGGGCTGTGCAAAGGTCATGTCAAAGTGACTCAGACCATAGTCTCCAGGGAAAAATCTACCTTGATATGTCAGAGGACTTGACCTGGATAGAGTTCTGGAGGGAGGATGTCACTGCAGATCTTGAGCTCCAGGAACTGACTGGCCTCACATGGGGGAGGTGTGCTCTGGTCGAGGTGCTGAATTGCCATGTGAAGTAGCTGTAGGTGGAGGTGAGTAGATCATCCACCAACAGAGAAGACAAATAAAAAATTGATAGGGTCTTCACAGAGTCTGCAGAGGCAGGAGCCTAAGTCCTGTGGTGTAAGGAAGGAAGTATGGATGAAAATATGCCCAAAGATAACAGTGGATGCGGACTCCCAAAGTGGGAGTGTCTGGAAACTTGTGACTTCCAGCAGCAGAATGAAGGATCCTTCTCCACTTTTAGCTCTATTGCTTCAGGACTCGTATAGTGGAGTAGAAATCCATGATGGCTAACAAGACCTGTCATGGAAGGCATAAGAGTCAGAAGATCCTCAACCTAGTGTCTGAATAAAGAGAAAAAGCCAGGTGAAAGTCACTGGAGGCTTCCTCCTCAGGGAATGAAGTAAACCATCCACCAACCTGACTTACGTGTTTTGGGCTATCTGATGCTTGTGGGCAGCTCAGACCTAGGATGTTGCAGAAAGACTCAAGATTCATCTGGCTCTTGGAGCATTATCTCTTGTTGCTTACCCATGATTTGTACCGATTATACTATCAAGGCAGACATGGAGTGTATCAAGAGTGATTTCAAAGCTTTTGGGATAAGATTGAAGAGTGTGGGAGTTCTGGTGATACATCTCCTCAATCACGCTATGGCAGGGGAAAGGAGGAGCTAATGTATCCAGTGGATTAACACTTAGTGCACAGGTCATGTCTCAAACTGGGCTTTGGCTTTTATGAATATGGGACTCTGACTGAGGAACAAGGATTGTTGGGAAGGGACCAATGCATCTGACAAGGTGGGGCAGGAGTATATTTGGAAAAAGGCTTGCTAACCTAGTGAAGAGGGATTTAAATAAATTGCACTGCAGAATGATCTCATAACCTAAGAGCAGTGAAAGCATGGCAGGCAATGAGGAAGTGCCTGGGAACACTGTGATGGGTGAGGTTCTCACATTCCCCTTGTAAAATCAGCACAATGGGCAGTCCAGTTCAAGTATGCATGCAGCACAGGAAACAAACTGTGAATTAGAAATCCATGCACAATTGCAGAACTTTGGCCTCTTTGAGACTAGAGGGACCTGGTGGACTTCCTTGCATGTCTGTAGTATGGCAGTGGGTGAATATAGCCTCCTTAGGAAAGACCAGCTTTGGAAGTTGGGCAGGAAGAGGTGCATTCAGTGCAAAGCAGTGTCTGGAACACAAGCAGCTTTGCGCTGGGACAGGTGATGAGACATTCAAGATCCCGGGTGTAAGGATCCTAGGACAGACAAACAAGGGCGATTAAGTAGTGAACAGCTATTATCAACTGCCTGATCTAAGGTGGAATTCAATTCACTTAACTATTGAGGTATAGAAGGTAGATATCTCCTGAGCTAGTCCCTCTAGTTTCTCATTTTCAGATTTCCTTATTCCTGTCTGTATTAATACTTGGTTAGACTGAAATCTAACAAGTCACGTACTGTCTATTACAACTTTTCTGCAATGTTGCTTATGTGGAAGCTGTCCAGCCAAGTTATTGTCATGTCTACTGATACATGATCAAGACTTGATGCACCTCATCAAAGGGCTTACGTCTAAACCAGGTTGTATAAATGGGTTATCTTCTCTTCACTTATAACAAATATACTCTAAATGATTATTTTAGCCATAGGCATGTATATTGTAGATACTTATACTATAATGAGATGAATCTCACCCACACTGTTCCCCTAAATTCATGAGCAGCAAGTGACACACAAAATGGATGGATACAATAGTCAGTCCAGTGAAGTAAAATATGAAAATAAAATAAAAATAAAGCATTGTCCATCTATAAAGGAGATCAAGGTTGTCAGACAAATAAAAAAGCATGTTATGAGGTATGACCTGTTTAGCATCCAATTATAAAAATCTACTTTGTGTATAAAACTGACTAAGAGAAAAAAATCTCAAGTAATAAATGTATGGCATTTGGTTTTGTTTTCATTCTCTTGTTGTGATAAGAGCACAAAAAGCAGAAGAAAAAAAAAAAACAGACACTTGTATGTGAAGACAGTTCTGCTATACATACTACCCTGAAATATAACAACACTAATATTCAGAATACGCATATATTCTCAAGAAAACAGAAAAAGCAGCTAAAAATACAGATATCAGTCCATGCAGTGAAGAGGACTAACAATAATTCAGACTGAACCTTTATTACTCACCCTGGTTGTCTGGGAGATAAAAGCGCTAGGTAAGATATTTTTGTCTTTGTGAAAGGTCTTAATTTTCCAGAGTACCTAAGCAGTTAATGAGGTAGCAGCATAACCAAGAAAATCAAATGAAATGCTTATTGAGGATAAACACAAAATAAGTCTGGTTTTCAAAGTAGGAGCTAATACCTCCTCTCCTTTTCCTTGCCAAGAAAAAAATGTTCAAACCTAAGACTTAAAATGCATTTAGAGTAAGTAAACTCCTCTTCCATCACTTCCGTGACTTTAGTGAACAAATTGGAATCAAATTAGCTTTCTCTTAGGGGAAAAAAATTCTTTCTTTTATTTTTTACAAAGGCCTATGTGATTTACATATCTGTCTTCAATGTATGTAATGTTCTTCTGTCAGGTGGTAGAGAGAAATTTATTTCACTATCCCCCAAAACCACAAAACTCTCATCCCTGAACACCTGGAAGAAAAATGTAGACATTTCTAGTGTTCTAGAATCTTTGAATCACTTGTCTGCCTTTCCAAGTACAAAACTGTTAATATTTTTGTGCTTTTAATCAGTTTTTCCCAACATTTCAGAAATGTATGCGATAATCCTTAATATCAGGTTGTATTACAAATGAAGAACACTCTTTAAGACATTTAGTTAGCAATTGCTCTGAGAAAAAGGTATATGTCCAAATTTGTTAGATCCTTTCCCTAAAAATAGATCTCTGCATTTAGTCATAATTCATCTGTCCCTGAAATAAAACTTTGATTCTAAACATTTATACAGTGGAAGGCATTCAAAAGAAATAAGTTCTCATCAATGACATCTTATTAGGATGTTAAAGCAACAGCAGCAGGAGAGACGCCCCTACAGCAGATAGCAATTCAGCACACTCAAACCTACCTATCTGTCGTGGTTTAACCTGGCAGGCAGCCAAACACCACATAGCTGCTCGCTTACTCCCCCACCCCCAGTGGGATGGGGAGAGAATCGGAAGGGTAAGAGTGAGAAAACTTGTGGGTTGAGATAAAGAAAGTTTAATAGAACAGAAAAGGAAGGGAAAATAGTAATAATAACAATAATAATAAAATGACAGAATATACAAAATGAGCGACACACAATGCAATTGCTCACCACCTGCCGAGCAAAGCCCAAAACAGCGATCGCTACTTCTTGGATCACGCCTACCATTCATATACTGAGCATTATGTCACATGGTATGGAAGACCCTGTTGGCCAGCTGGGCCAGCTGTCCTGGCTATGCTCCCTCCCAGCCTCTTGTGCATTTGGCAGAGCATGGGAAGCTGAAAAGTCCTTGACTAAGAGCGTACTTAGCAACAACTAAAAACATCGGTGTGTTATCAACATTCTTCTCATACTAAATCCAAAACACAGCACTAAGAAGAAATTTAACTCTATCCCAGCTGAAGCCAGGACACTACCCATCTCCATTTCACTTCTTCATTCTAACTGTCACTATGTCGCTGCCCTCTTTTAAAAAGATCTCAGAGCTGCACTTTCTCTCTGCCTACCAAGACCTCTGTTCAAAACTAGTTTGGGGGTGGGGAGTGGGGGGGCGGCGGGGAAGTACCCTATAAAGACAGAAAAAAGAAGTCTCTTTCAAGCTGCACTATAGGTAGAAGCAGAACTTCCTATACCTGTAGGTCATTGTAGCTGAACATCTGCCACCTCTGTCCCAGAGGGCAGCTGGGAAGCATGGCCAGCTGGGGAGTCGGTGCAACACACAGAGCACTTCTACTGGCACATGGCAAGCTGGGAACATGGGATGGGAGGCAAAAGGAAGGAGATGGGAAGAAGTAGGGATAACTGGAGTTGAATGAATGTTCCAATTAATCCTACCCATAGTGGTGCTGTTTTGCCACTGACCAGCATTGCAAGTGTTCCTTTTTCCTTCTTTTTTTTTGTTTTTTCCTCTGCAGGGGTACTCTCATATATGAATTTATATGGCCTTCTATGAAAGTATATTCTGGTATAACTCGATTTTATGAGCATTTGGAGGCAATGAAGACAAAAGTAATCCAGTGAGTTGAAACATACAGAACATTTTAGAGAATATTCATTCATATGTATATGTTTGTTTGTAGCACTCATTTTTGTGCTGACACCTGTTTCAGTTTAACTAAACACTTTGCTGCTTGAAAATATAGCAGGTATTCAATCTTATCTTCTTTAAAATAATAATCTGTACAGAGAGCCTAGAAGACATTCTGTATTATTAGTTTCTCATACTTTTTTGTCTTGAAAAATAATGATACATTTGGTGCTTTACATGATCGCTGGTGTTACTTCTTGTGCTCTGAACTCTTCAAAATACTTTGCAAAACAGCCAACAATGATCAGAGAGTCATCTTTGTCAAACAAATTTAGAGAAAGTGTTTGTCCTTGAAAGCAGGAAGATTGATTAAAATATTTCTGTTTTGGACTATTGTAGAAGATGGTAGCATTTAAAACCAGTGTCTATTGTTTGGAGAGTAATCTTTTAGTAACTTTTTTTTTTTTTTTTTTTAAAGAATGTTACTCCTCTCCACTTCCTCTCCACTTCTATCCTTTGTTGCTGGGTTTTGTTTTTTTTTTTTTAATTATTCAACTACTTTTGATTATGTATTTACACACTTTTATAAAGTACCTTCAATTATATGGCTATAGAAGTACTATGTTAAAGAAAAGGAGTGAGTTCTGCCCAGAGGAAAGAGCCATTTCTCCCCTGCAGGCCAGATTGTTTTATATTCCAGGAAAAATCCAGAGATGGTGCCTTTTGGTCCTTTTCCTCTCTTACAGGGAAAACATGATCCTTGTGATTAATTAGGCCTGTTGTGTCAGAATCTTTCTTTACACCAAAGAAACAAACTGAGTTTAATCGAAATAGCACTGCCATAGTATTTTCTTACTGCTGTATCTTGTAAACAGCAGCTTTAGGACTGCTTGAATCTCTGGAGGTACTTCAAGTGGAACAATCCAAACTTATATGACACAAAACGTTATTGAAAATGTTTGTAGTATTTCTGCCAGTCCACTAAATCTATACTTACTTTTTTAGATTGTTTAAAAATATGTTCCTACCCAGCTAGGCATTTAAACATATGCTTAGCTTCAATTATGTATGTAATTCTCACATAAATGAGTTCAGCTAATCTCTTGGATTATACATATCTTTAAGAGTTCCACATTTTCCCAGGTTTAATGGAATAAAAATCAAATCTACTTTGATTTTTCTATGCCACTGTTCATAAAGCTTCACCTAAATGCCCTAAATTAAGCACAGTACTTAGTTATTAGAACAGTCTTTCAGTTATGAGTAGAGTAAACTTTGTGCCACAGGAAGGGAGCATGAGAACCCAAACTATCTTTATCTTGGTTTCAGTGCTCAGTGAGTGGAGACACATATAAAGACAATAAATTTTGATTATATGAAACATACCTGGATTATGACACCAATGCCTATGTTATCCTGTCAGGTAAATGATATTTGCATACGGAAAAGGATGGATGCTTTTCTCCAAGTCCCTTTTGAGTTGAAGAAAAAGTATTTTCCCAACCCAAAATGTATGCGTTAGTTGGCACTTGAGCTGGTGGGCAAGATAGGGTAGCCAGTGGTCAGAGAGGATTCTGTGTACTGCTAAGAAAACATATCTGCTCCTCTTGTGTGCCACATTATATAAGGTACATTCGATGTTCAGAGGGAAGCACTGAAAAATGTGAAAACTTACTGTGTCCGTCTTCACCTCTGAAAGGAGAAGACAGGATGGGAGAAAATCATCCTGAAACATATTACTTGAAATGTGTTTCTAGTCATTGTCTCGCATAGATCTGCAGATATTATGGACAATACTTACGATCTTCATCTGCTCAAAGGTAAACGAGAAAGATATGAACAACTGCCTTACTCCATCACAAATTTCAGTGCCAGAAAGGACCATCCTGAACACTCAACTCTGGTCTTTCCTTTTCAAGTTCATATCGTGAATAATGTTTATCTGACAGACAATTAAAACATTATACTTTTAAAGACAGCTAAGATCATTTTTAAGACTGCAAGCACTAGTTAGTCCGTTGCCTCCTGTGGAAGCTTTTCCAGTGTTTAATTACCATCACAGCTAGGAAAATGCACCTTATTTCAAGGTTGATTTTTTCTGATTCCAGTCATTGACTTTTCTACTTTTGCTCATGTCAGCAATGCTCTACCACACTGGTATCACATCACTTTTCTATATCTGTCTGTCGTGGTTTAACCTAGCAGGCAGCAAATACTACCCAGCCACTCGCTCACTCCCCCCTGCCTTGGCAGGGTGGGGAGAGAATCGGAAGGGTGAGAGTGAGAAAAAACTTGTGGGTTGAGACAAAGGTAGTATAATAGAACAGAAAAGAGAAAATAATAATGATAGAATATACAAAATGAGTGATACACCATGCAATTGCTCACCAATTGCACTAGGTGCACTAGGTGCACTAGAAGAAATGTAACTCTATCCCAGCTGAAACCACGACAGTATCCACCCCTTATTCTATAACATTTACGTCATGCTTATGTCTCACAATTTCTAATACATTGTAATTAATCACCGTCACCTTTCTCGTCTTTACATTTATATATACACACAGATATCATTTCCTTAGACTATGGGCCATCCCTCTAAAATGTCCATTGAGTTCATTTAGTCCATGACTTTGGGCTCCATCTGTCATAACAGTCTTTCAGGGCCGGAGAGATGGTGTGTGGTGTTGGGCCGTTGCATCCTGAAGCCAGTTCTCATTTCAGTATTGCTGCGCTCGTCCGGTTCTATCATCGTTGCACTTTGCTCGGTTTCATCGGAATGAGTTCATTCTTCATTAATTTTACTGCTATAGCAACCATAGAAA
>NW_009205890.1:0-467 GCF_000690835.1 Fulmarus glacialis | reverse complement strand
AATAAGCCCACAACAGAGCAGGTACAGCCCTGGAGGGATTGCAGCCATGGGTAAGGCCATTCTGGAGCAGGTTTACTTCTGAAGGGACTGTGGGTGTGGGTAAGGCCACACTGGAGCAGCTATGTCTCTGAAGGCATTGTGCCCCATGGAGAAGGCCATGCTGGAACTGTTGCTCCTCAAAGCGACTGTGGTTGTAGATAAGTCTATGCCACAGCAGGTATACTCCTGAAGACACTGTGGCTGATAGATAAAGCTCCATTTGGAGCAGGTACTCCCCTAAGGGACTGCAGTCTGTGGATAAGTCCAAGCCACAAGGGCAAGAGGAGGAATTCATTGCAATGTTAATCACAATGGTCTGGTCCAAAGGGACCAGGGGTGGAAATTGTAATGGAAATTCCTTTAAATTGTTGCAACCTGGGATCTAAGTTGCATGTTATGGGAATTACTATATCAGGAACCACCTGAAC
>NW_009205889.1:4841-38532 GCF_000690835.1 Fulmarus glacialis | reverse complement strand
GGAGGCAGGGTCTAATATCAGCTTGGTGAAATCCGGTGCTACGGTATCGTGTTCAGGAAGGAAAAATCGGGAAGACGACCTGCAATCCATTAGCAAACAAACTGTGCTTAAAAAAGACTCCAAACGACAGGCGTTCCCTCTAATTTGATAATTACTGGTGTATGGAGAGGGGTCTGGTGTTGGTTTTTTTTTCCCCTCTTTATTTGCACTCTGAAGCATATCATATATGCGAGGTCGTTATTCCCTTAAGAGCTTTTGAGCACTGCCCCAGGTGCCACTTTTCTAAATAGTTTTTGTTAGCCAAGTAAAAAACGCTGTACTGTGTCTGAACCACGGTGGTAAGTTTACGCAGTGCAATAATGGGCAAACTCACTAGTATAAATCTCTGCTCAGAATTTACTTACGTGGTTTGACATGCAGTGGAGTGTTTTACTTGCCTCCCTGCAAATGGAAGCTTGAATATACACTAGGCGTTTTCTTCTCCCTCTTTCTTGCAGGAATAGGTTGTAATATATTCAGCAAAATCTCTCCCCAAAACATGTTAAACAGGAAGAGTGTTACTTTGTATACATGAAGAAATATTCCTTACATATCACTCTAGAATTTTGCCAGGTGGTGGGGATTGTTATTTTTTCCTGATTTCTTAAAAATAGTAAACCCTATAGCTTTTTATTAAAGCTCTGAAATATTTCTACTTTATTATTTTATTGAAATTAGAGTGATGTAGACATGCTTTTGCTACTTTAATTACACCTTCAGTTCTTAATTTTAAATGTTTTAGCTCTTCATGTTGTTAAAGCCTAGCCCATAGTCAGCTATTGATAGCTAAATACTTTGGCTTGTATTTAATGCATTGAAAAGAAATAAACCACCCTACAGACAGGTTTTCTCAGTTCTCTCTGAAACGGAGATGCAAGGGCATTTTAAAACCCAAGGGAGTGCATGGCTGGAAGATGCTTGCCATCTTTCCTTCCCGTTCTATATATTGACGATGGCTGGCTTGGATACTTGTGATTGCGGCAGTTACTGCGTTATGGGGAAAGAAGATTCTCTCTTAGGCAGACTACTTCCAGATGACTATGTCCATATGTTGGTTCCTGATTAAGGCTGTTGGCCCAGAGATCAAGATTGCAGCTAAAGTTTTAGGCAAATACCTGCTCTGCTGATGATCAACTAACACGTAGTGTGTTGTGCATTTTTAGAATGCCATGCTTCAGTGATGAATGTATGTTTTGTACATACATTTATACATTATTATGTATAGCTTTGTGGTGTGTGGGGTTTTTTGTGGGTTTTTGTGTTTGTTTGGTTGGGGTTTTTTTAAAGAAAGTATAACTTTGTTATTTTACAGTAATGTCAGTATTTTCCTGTAGGATCTGGGGGAAGGAAATTGGTTCTTAGTTTTGAAATTCTATCCTGCTTGGTGTTAAAAGCAAATATAGCAGTTTAAATATAGATCTTCAAGTAGCTTCTGGGAAATGAATTTATGAATGAATTGATTTTACTTTTAGTGTTCTTATAACCCTATTTTAGAATCATGAGGATCAATAATTAGCTTTGAAGTAAATGCCTCAAGGCCATGCAGCCTTTCAGGTGAAGGCCTTTGATCCAAACTAGTAGCACTCAGAAGTCCAGGAAGTTTTGCTGTTATTTCTTTACTGTAGAAATGTTTCTTTCACAAATATGATTTATAATGTAATCTGCCTCAGTTAAGCTTTTTTTCATTATGTTTTGTATAGTTGAGTGTGTTAATGCTTCTGAGGCTGTATAAATAACAAATGATTATGATACAATTTTTTAGGATAGGTTTGAAAAAATACAAGAAGTTTACTGATAGATAAGAAGAATGAGTTCTGGTGCTAGGTTGAAGTACAGCCTATGGCATTGTGGTTTAATATTTTTAATGGCTTTCTCTCATCTAAGAAGGAGCGCAGATGACTACCATGTGATATGACTAAGCTTTCCATTCAGTGTTTTTAAAACAACATGATCTCTAGAAAATTCTCAAGGGGAAAACAAAAAGCTATCAATAACCTTGGGCCGTTTCTTGGTTTTGGTAACTGTTGACTGAAGGAATTTAAATACCCTATACATTCTGTTAAAGATCATAGCGTAGGATGCAGTCTTAGGTTTGTTTTCTACATTTGTTTGACTCAATGGCCCAACATTATCATGTTTGATAACTGATGGGTACTGTCTTGCAGCATAGTACGCATACTGGAGATGCAGAAACCATGTAGCAGAAAGCTTTGAGCAGTTGTGGATTATCAGTTTCTCCCAACAGCAATAAAAAGTGAAGAATGAAGGCGACTGGATTTATTTCCCTATGGACGTTGGTTTCACTGCCTTGTGGCCAGTTAGCAAATCCTGCAGAACACGAAGATGTAGTAAAGCACGCAATAAAGTTGCACCGTGGGAAAGGAGCTGTTATCACTCAGAGAAAGCAGTGGATGTTGGAGAGCTGCAGAAAACTATCTGGTCTTCTTCGCCAAAAGAATGTTGTTCTCAACAAACTAAAAAATGCTATAAGAGCAGTTGAGAGGGATGCAGGACTGTCAGATGAAGAGAAACTTTTTCAGGTGCATACCTTTGAAATTTTCCAAAAGGAGCTAAATGAAAGCGAAAACTCGGTCTTTCAAGCAATCCATGGCCTCCAGAGAGCTCTACAGGGTGATTACAAAGATGTTGTAAATATGAAAGAAAGCAGTAGACAGAGACTGGAAGCCTTGAGAGAAGCTGCAATTAAGGTTAGTTCCCCCGTGTTTATTACTAGAGTATTAATATTCTCGTGATTTTAATTTTATTATGGCATTGTTTCAATCTGTTTTAATAAAAAAGTGGATCTACGTGAAACTTGCAATGTTTTACTGTTTAAAATGGATTTTGAATGAAGCATTTGTTCTCATTAGTAAAATCAGAAGTAATTCTGGTGTAGAGCTTAAAACTTACTAGCAGTCAATAGTTCTTATTTCAAAACAAAGCTAAGCATAATCATAAGTTCTAAGGCAAATATTATGTTAAAGGGAAAGGAATACAAGAAGTGAGTCAGTGCACATAGCACGGTTGCACTAGATAAGCCAGTGGGATTATCAGAGTGGAAATAATGCCATAAATTGGCAAAATACAGTTTAAACAGAACAACTTCTTGCCTTTTATTTCCGTATTTGTATAGATGTGGGTAAAATGGACATGCAAAATATGAGATGACTAGATTTTTAATCTCAGTATAGCACTCCTAGCCTAAGAAGTGCAAGTTTGAAAGACAGTACTTCCAAGAAAGAGCCAGCTGAGATAACTTTACCAAGAAAAGCACAGATGAGTAACAGTTGAACACAAGTGCTTCATGGAAAGTTCGAATTCCCATGTCAGTGCAGACCTGTAAGGGTGTGCACAATCTGCCACTGTCTACTGGACTTGGTAGTGCTCAGACTGTGTACTGAAAGTCTCCCATTGAGAGAAAACATCATTTAATTGATATGGTATTTAAATTGCCCTTTTCCTTGCTCTACCCCTCAACCACTGGAGGAATATATTAAGAATTTTCTTTGCTTTCTGTCTTCTGAAAGAAGAGGCTACCCTTGCGCAAGAGAGCAAAAGAAGGAAAAAAAAATGTAATCGGTATATAGCATTTGAGCTGGGAGAATCTCTAAAGGGCATTTGTGTAAGAGATGTGCAGATCTTAACAGGTGAAGATGGCAAGAGATTGTGTGCAAGAAAGGTGTGCAGTGAATTGTGTGCAAGAAAGGCTGGTGGAAGTAGAAGTTGGGGTGCAGACTTGGGAGACTGGAGTGGTCTGTGCAGTGAAAACAAAGACTGAATTACGACAAATTTGCATAGGGAGTAGCTCGGATCTAGGTGTGTTCCAATGAAGTGCTCAATATGACTGATACTGGTGCTTAATGGTAGTGCCAGCCTCCGCTGCATAGAAATGGTAGCAATTGTCATGAAAATTACTTTATTTTCCACCTTTTTTTTCTCGGAGCTCTTAAAATAGCAGCAGTGAAGCTGTCCAGAATCTTCTTTCTCATTTACCTAATTCTTGGCAACGTTACTGTAAAATACTAAAGTAATCTATCCTTGAACTTGAGAATGGCACTTCCTCATTTTTCTCATAAAAGGAGGCCTGTGTGTATAATGATGTGTTTTAGATGTGTGTCCTGTCAAAACTTTGCTTCTGCAGACATGGATTGTGTAGGCTTTTTTTGTATTATCATATCAAGATATTTACTTGAACGAGCAATCTTTTATACCCTTCCTCTTATGTCACGCACATGATTATTTAAGCAGAATGTTTGTTGTTCTAACTTTAGAGTTGTTATATAAAGTGAAACAAAGGATAATGGGGAAATACATGCCAAAAAGATGCAAATTACATGGGATACATTTTTTGGACTTCTTCTTACTTCAGAAGACACATATTAGGTCCAATTTTGTTCCAGTTTCATTTTACTGTAATGATTACTTTGTTGGTGTACTCCTAAGATGTCCTTTCCATTTTTTAAACAGCAGTTGAATGGAAAATACAAATGACTATAGAGGGTGCTGGGCTCTTCCCTTCATTTTATTTCTGTTGAGTTAAAGTATTTGGAAGTCTTTAGTGTTGGGATATGTATGCATGTCTGATGCATTTTTTGCTGGTTCTGCTGCTGGGAAAAGGTATAGCAGAATCATTCATGGTTGGGGGGAGGAAGGAAGAAGCGCTGAAGATAGCTTCTGCCTTCCTTTGCTCCAGGAACCTGTGTGGAAGTTCAGGAAAAAGCAATAAGATCTTACCTACTTCTTATCAGCTTCTAATTTCTTGGGGCCTACTACTCAGACATCGATGGAAAAAATAACTCACAAGTAGTGCAAAGATGCATCCTCTTCTGAATGTGCTTTTTTCATCCCTGATTAAACAGTAGAGAGCAACAGCAACGCTACGTTCTTAACCAGCACTTAATCTTAATTTTGCTCATGTGTTTCTAGGTCTCCTGTTTAGTGCACAATCCTTATCTGTATTACTTTGCTTAAAAGATTGTTTGGGATGTACCTTGTGATGAGATGCACTTCTGATTATAGTAGGCTTTTTGAGATAAGTTGTCCTTTTCATGGACAACTGTGATTGTCCCACTCTACTGCCGTTGACGCTAGTCTGTAGGTGAAAACGGAGGTGCCACTTTAATAGACTACAAAAACCTTTGTCTTCATTAATTAAAGGAACTTACAGTTAAACTCAGATATTTCAAAGTTTTTCTACCTTGCTATTCAGAGAAAGTTAACGTCTTGCAAATTAGAGTGTTATTTATTTTTCTGCAGTTTACCTCTAGCTCTGTTCAGCCTGTTTGTCTCAGCTGACAGAAAGGATGGATGGGCTCCCTCCACCCAAAACCTGTTCCATTTTTGAGGGGAAAGAATCTAACCCTTATCAATTCCATCTCACGTTCTAAGTCGTTGCTGACTGAGGAAAGAATCTGCAGTTCACACGGGGGCTGTTTTTTACATCTTTCAAGCAATGTCTGCTAGCAGAGAACAAACAGATAGGAAATGTTTCTCCTTGAGGCTGTGTGAGAGTGACTGTCTCTCTTACGTGTTACATAAGAACTAAAGAGTTGACATTGGGCCAAACACATTAAGAGGTACGTCTTCCAACTCCAGTTATTTTGGGAACTGGGTAATTTTCATCATGCCAGTGTAACTATGGTAATTCTAAACACCAACAGACAGCAATTCTGTGGTTTCATCACAACCAGAGGTATTCATCTGACTGTCAGGATTTTAAAAGGGTTAAGCTACAGTTACAGGTTGTACTGAACATACTCTTGTCTTGGCATCAAGGAATTGATTAAATTATGTGCATGTTCTTGCAGGTTTCAAGGGGAAAAATGTCCATCCACAAACATGTGCGGAGGAGGGGACACTCCGGTTATTTAAGCATAGAAGTTTAGGACCATTTTAGATGCCCAGGTTATCTAAGATATCTGTGTGGGGTAGGCAGAGAAAACACACAACCTAAAGGATTTCTATGTTCTATCTGATTTCTAACTGGGTATGGCAGGGCATCTAAAATGGAGACAGAAACTTCCGTTTTCTGGGAATTCAATCTGACCTAGAGATTGCTTGTATTTCTTGCCCAGTCTGTTTCTTCCCTTGGCAATAATATTGGCTCTCTTAAAGAACAGAAGTAGGGTCTCTCTCATCTAAATCTTTAAAAGAATGTAGGAATGTAAAGTGAATCATCTTATCTTTTTTCCAAAAAACCTCAAATTATACTCTGTCAATACACAAAATATCATATTTGGTTATTATCTTGGTAACCATGTAGAAGGGGCAGCGTTAAGACCAGTCTTGATCAGTAAATAAAACTTACATTTTTAGTTGTCTTTTTGAACCTGAAACATCACAACTTTATCAGGAAAGCTACTGAAATATTTTTACACCATATCAAACCACATCAGCATTTTTTCTTTTCTTACTTCTGAAGTCTAGAAATGGATTTCAGGAGTCATTAGTGCAAGTTCACAAGAAGCCCAAACTGTAAAGATGGATAAAGTCAGGTATTTTACTTCTGATAGGAAGAATGCTTCTTGGGAAACACAAGCAGGAACCTCAGCTAGAGTGCTTGACTGCTCATCTGTACTCTCTCCCAACTGCTTTTATTTTTTTGTAGCTGTTTCCACAGTTGTGGTAATTTTTGAAAACCATAAACAGACCTCTTCCCATGTTTATAAAATGGCTTATAAAATTAAGATTCATTGTGTTTTCTTTCCAAGTTGTTTGTTTGTTGTAGCTAGTACAGCTATGCTTTCAACGTTATTATGCTTCCCTGCTAAAGCACTGAGCTCTAAACTTGACTTGGCTCTAAAGTACTTCCTAGAGTTCCTCAAAGTAATTCCTTTCTTGTATTTTCTGGATTGTAACCTTGGGGCAGCTCTACTCTTTAATGGATTAGAAAACGTGGATTGGTGGATATTTTGTTTGGTGGTTGTTTTTCTTGCCCACTTCCCCCAATGAAAATTGGCACAAGAGGAAGCAATCTTCAAATACCATTATAAAGTCTATATTGCTTTTGCAATTCCATAAGGTGTATTGTGTCAAAAGAAGCGTACATTTATGTCAAATGTTTTCCTGCTTGAAGGCCTGGCCAGCACTGTATCTGTGTGTTGTAAAATTCAACAGGAAGAAATGGAATACGTCGAACTCTTAGCAGCAGAAAAACATCAGGTTGAAGCCCTTAAGAACATGCAGCATCAAAACAAAAGCCTGTCAATGCTTGATGAAATTCTAGAAGATGTCAGGAAGGCAGCTGATAGATTGGAAGAAGAAATAGAAGAGCATGCCTTTGATGACAACAAATCTGTAAGTGATGTTTTAGACCCAGTCTTTTCATTGGTGTGCATTTCTTTTGTAGTTGATATTTAAAAAAAAACAAAACAAAAAACTTTTGGCTCTACAGTTGTTTTTGCTTCCCTTTCAACAGAAGAAAGTATTTAGCAGTAGAATGGTTGCTTGTTAGGAGTGAGCAAACAGGAATAATTACTCCTTTTTGCTAGTGATTTCTGTATTTTTGATTTGAAAGTCCTCCCTGCAGCTGCCACTTTGACAATGACAAGTGTAGTCCATCTCGCTGATACAGCCCATGAGAGTTATGACATTTCAGTGGTGGTGGTGGGGACTATGATATTTAGACTTTGCAGGATATGGAGTTACCACGTTAAGCGTAGTCTCCATTTTTTTTCTCTTTCATTTTGTTGAGAAAGTTATGGGAGAACAAGAATCCTTGCAGTTAGTTTTCACAGTCTGGGAAAAGATATATTGTTCAAGGTAAGGACTTGAAACATGTTTGTGGTGTTGCTTTCTTCCACTTCTGACTTCCTCTGCTTTTCGTACCTTGGCCTATTTGCATTGTTCGTTGTTTCTATGTTGCATGATGGACAGTATCCCTCAGGTAAGGCTGTGTGTATTTGGAGCTGGGAGTACATCAGTTTATTCTAGTGTCCCATTGTGCTGTCCTCGGAGACTGACTCTTTAAATTGTTCCTGTTTACGCTAACATGGGTTGCAATTTTATTTGGCTTTTGCTCTTGAAAGGTTTTTGTTGATTTGCAGGTTGACTTCCGAGGTGAGCATAGCTCTTGAATTCTGCTGAGGAGGAAAAACAGTTGCTCTGTAGTAGAGAGCCAGGCCATTTTTTGTAGTTGTATTGAGAGAAAGTGAAAGCAGCTTTTTATTTTGTGTACACCAGATCGCAGCAATTGTACCCAGTGGGAATCCTACCTAGCGGGACCAACAGCGGGGAAGGGACGAGCTAGCTGGAGTGCCCTCTTCTGTTCCGCTGGGGTATAACGGCACGTTTTAAAGAGAAAAGGAATGAGGTTTCTTCTGCTACACCTGTTAATTGGCAAAATGCCAACGCATCCTTTTTCTCCACTGTATCTCTTTGGTTTTCTGTTTGTATCTCTATTCACGAAAGAAAAGGAATCATGAAATGCAACCTGGAGGACTATTTATATCTCCATCTTTGCAAGAAACATCTAGTGTGTTTTCTCTTAAGCTAGAACACTGGAACATTAGAACAAAGAAGCTCTCATAGAATCATCAGTAATCTGATAAAGATACAAAAGCTTCTATTAAGATATAATCAAATGGAGAAGTGTACTAGGTAAAAATGAAAGAAAAAAAAAAAAGAATCTGAGCTAACACACTTAATGCAAGATGAGTATTTGCGCCCTGTATTCTGTTATGTACAACCTGCTTTAAGGAACTGCTGTTTTAGGAGATAAAATCCTGAAAATAACTGTTTTCTCTCATTATGTCTTCAAATTTATTAGTATTTAAAAGCTCACATGAACCTGTGCCATCTATTCTTGCTCTTCTAGCATAGTTTGTCTTTTGTCAGTTCCCTTTTCTTTTGTAAAAGTAAAAATGCACCATAATATCCACACAATGTATGATTTTTATATATATTACACAGAAAAAAAGATTGTTTTTCATAATGTCTTAATCTTATAAACATCTTCCTTTTTCCTAATATTGTTTCTGACCTAGACTGTGAACTCCACTAGATGAGGAATGTATTTATCCAATTGCATTGCTTTTATATGAGTTTTGATACGTTTTTAATTTTGATGCAGAGAAGTTTGGTTAGATTCCAAACACACAAGCTACCAAGTACAAAGGAACGTGTAACAAACTCTATATGAATTTGGAGTTCCAGAGCTTCAAAGTAGAAGCTTCACTGCTGATGTATTTTATAAGATAATTTTGCCTAGTAAACACTATTGCTGATGTCATAACATTAAATCCCCAAGAAGATACTAGAACAGATGTTGGCTTAGTAGCATTTTGGTTTTTAGGCAAAGTAATAGTCATCTGCAGGACGGGGACACTGCACTGAACAGTGAGATAATTCCAGTGTGAAAGTCAGTGTAAAGTATGTTTTATATTGCAGAACCAACATTTAACAGTAAGCTCTAAGCTCTGTTTTAGTATCCCTGGAGTAGCAACAAGGGTGTGGGAGAGGGGGTCAGGAGCAAAGATGACAGAAAAATAGTAGGATTGAGCACTTACTGTGTATTCAGATTAGAAACAGTTCTTCCTGTTTGCTGACTGTAGGGAAGCCTTTCTTCTTTGCTCCAATACTGTGAGAATAGTTTGCAGGTACGGGGCATGCAGCTGTTCCTGCTTTCTCCCATCAGTTGAAAACGTGAAAACATGGTTTGGTCTCTTAGACTTGGCAATGGACACCTCATTCTGGAATGCAAAATAGCCTGGTAAGTGGGGAGCTTAGGGAAGTAAAGGCAAAAGATATATAAAAAGACAGGTTTGGGGCAAAAGAGGGTGAAAAGACAACTTTCATAATGCATAAAAAGAAAATGGTCATCAGCCTCTCACTCCAACAGGCTAAAAATGCTCATGTTTGAAGCGGCTATTTTATACTTCTAAATAATTCTGCAAACTTCATAATTTGTTTCAAATTCCTTTTTTCCCCTCTGATTCTTAGTGACTTCCAATTCTTTAGAAGCCCATTATATTGCATGATGTACAAAAACAGGGGAAGAGGTCATTCCCACAATATAAGTTTTTATTTAATGATACACACACACAGAGACATGGAAGCAGTGGAAGAAAAGGATTAAAATTGCAGGTTAAATATTGAAAATGCAATATTTATCTGAACAGTTTGGGGAAATGTGCTGGGGAATCAGCAAAGAAAAATAGGAGATTTTTTAATAGATGGCTTACGTGAATGGATTTCTTCATTAAATTGGGGAGTTGCTTGGGCAAAATACGGCAATTCAGAAAAGTTGAATGTTTTGTAGTCAGTCATTGGAATGAAAACAGCCTACTCTCTTCGCTGGAGTCTAAAAGAAGTAGCAACTTCAACTGTTTCTGAATATTGGTAAAATCTACATTATTTAAAATACAGTGAATAATGAAATCATCCATCCTAGTGTCTTCCACTTTGTAATTACAGGCACTGAGGGCAGAGCTAGGTAGAAACAGTTCTTATCCTCTCTCCTTCAAATTTACAGGACAGTGACTTTTTCTTGACTTGGAATGAGTCATTATTTCAGATTTTTGTGAACTGAGTATCACTTTGTAATCTCTAATTGTTTTTGTTCAAGGGAATAAAATGTTATGTTTCAATCCAACCTTTTGTGTTCTAAATGTAATAAAGCTTTTTTAAAAAAAATATTTCAGATTAGATGCAATTGAAAATACTGAATTGGAATTTTACAGCTTTGGAACCCTGTCTCTGTTTTTTTTTTTTGTTGGACAACTTGGCTAAAGAGGTCTGGAAAACCCCTTGTTTTTAAAATGTAAAGCAAATTATAGCCTTTTCAGTTATGGACATCAAGTTTTGATAAAGAGACTGAAGGACTTCTCTAAGAAGAAACTGCAGTATTTTTAGTCAGGGTCAACAAATTCTGGAGCAACTTCAAGCACACTTAATAGTCTTTCCCTTTTTACTGTATGCCTCATTGATACCCTCCCTCCTTTGTTTTTTTTTGTTATTTGCTTTCTTTTTCTTACAGGTAAGAGGTGTAAACTTCGAAGCGGTTTTAAGGGTGGAAGAAGATGAAGCCAACTCCAAAAGAAATGCTTCAAAAAGAGAAGTAGAGGATGACTTAGGTCTTAGTATGCTTATTGATTCCCAGAACAATCAGTATATCCTTACCAAGCCCAGAGATTCAACCATTCCTCGTGCTGATCATCATTTCATAAAGGTAATAATTTTAGAGACATTCTTGTCATTTGCTTTGGTAAGATTTAGTCCCACTAGTTTGCATGCCAGTACTGCTTGGTTGGATTGAATATAGTTTCAGCATTTGTCCCTCTAAAGTTACCCTAGCATTCATGATTCCCCCGTCTACTGCTGATCCGGCAGTACTATGATCCCTGCTTGTAGTATAGTCTTCACAAGACTGATGGTGATGCTGCATGAATCTCTCTGTTTTTATTTGATTTAACTTGTTGCACCTTTGGGGCACCCTCCCTTCTCTCACACTGCACAGTGTTAAAGCAAGCTACTGCTGTGCCTGATAAGCCACTTGCATGTTGTCACTAGAGAGAATTTATTTGCTTATGTCTTGTGATGAAAAAAGGGATGCTGGAAAATACATCGACATGTTTTTTATTGTATTTGTGCTTCATGAAGAATAACTGGATTGGGATTTAGAAAAAAAAAAAACCCCACAACAAAAACCCAAAACCAAACAAAACCAAAATGGATCTGTTTCACCATTTTGTTTTAATGTAAAGTGTCATTCCTCCAACAATTCCCCAGGAAACTGTCTACTTCCTATAATGTATTTAAAATATTTAATAGATTGATCAAAAGTCCCCAAAGCTACCAATTACTTAAGGTCAGTACCTCATCTGCTTCATCTGCAAAACTGCAGTGCTTACACCTGGAACAAAGTGTTCAAGTTAGTTTACTGAAGTTGTGTTTTCTTTTCACAGGCAGCATTCTCCATTTAATTTTACAATTCTGTTTATCTTTTGAAAGATAGTCTTTAATTTCATCACAAATTTGTGTGTCCTTTACATTAACACATTTGTAAATCTTATCTATTTAGGATATTGTGACAATAGGAATGTTGTCTTTACCATGTGGCTGGCTGTGCACAACAATAGGATTGCCAACCATGTTTGGGTATATCATCTGTGGAGTACTCTTAGGACCATCAGGACTAAATAGTATCAAGGTAAGTGTGCAAGTTGCTGCTGGACTGATTTCATTTGTTGAAATCTTTAAAACTAGTTTTAAAAGAATATGATATTGCCAACCTCAAATGTATTTTTAAAAAAAAAAAAAAAAAAAAAATCCCCAAACCTGGACCTTTGCAAAATGAGGCCTTAAAATTTTATGTCTTTGAATCACTTCGTTTTCAGTTTTTTCCTCCCATATAATCATGACATAAGCAATTGTTGAAAGTGAAAGCTAAAGGTTGTGTGTTGTGAGGTTTTTTTGGTTTGTTGTTGTTTTTTTTTTCTTTTTGTCTTTAATCATAAAGCGTTACATTTGGGAGCCAAGTTATTTAAATGACATCAAATATTCAGAAACTTGCAAAAAGTCAGTGTTGGCAGCAGCAGAAGTGTTTAAAACAAATAGTTCCCCGAGTAGCATAGCTTGGCTTCCTGGAGAGTTATTTTGCATCTCTGTAGCTCTTTCATCCATCCTAGTCACCTTAGTTCTTTTCCAGTCCCCTGCCCACATTCCTGAAGTCTCTTGAACCTTTTTAGCTCCATCACGTGTACCCTGATTACTAGCTCATGTGAAACCGTGGGCTGTGGTTGGCTAGACATTGCACATGTTTTGATTAGTGGTCTGGTGTGCATTAACAGACTGTTTAGCCAGCAGGCAAAGCAGAACACATGTTAAGGTTGCATGGTAATGTCCGGTTAAGTTACACGTGTCTATTACATTGATATCCACGTAACTGCTTGGAACTTACTGTCTTTGCAACCTCTGCTCTTATGTGGACTTTTGTTGAAAATGACTGTTGGGCTCAAAAGTAAGTAGGGATGAGTAGAAATTGTAGGATTTTGTCAATCTCTTGTTGGAAGAGAAGGCTACAAATATTACACTTCCAACTTTTCATATTCTAAAATTGAGATTAAATAATAGCCTTTGTGTCATACATAGCTTTCTGGGTTGAGAAGGCCTGGAAAGCTTGACCAAATAGACTGAGAAACAAGTTTGTAAGCTTGGCATTAGAAAGAGATTCAATAACAAATTTTCAGAGACTTACACTGAAGAAGACGATGTGGTCAGAACAGGCATGAAAGAGGTTTCTTTAGAACAGTTTCTTAGTGAGCTGCCTGTTTCTTGTGGAGCTGTCATTAAACGTTATTCATCCGGAAAATGTTCATGTTGACTGGGTCTCTTGTCAGTACTCTCTCCTTTTGTCTCTTCTGTATTTCATAAAAAAAGTTGAATGTTGGAGGAACTCAGGAGGCAGGCAGATTTTAATCTGGTAAGGAAGATAGTTTCCATCTCCACTTCTCTATGATTGATGATAGACCCTGTCCTCTTCTGCTCTGGACTGTAAATACATAGAAAAGAAATGTTAGGTTTTTCTGTTGTGACAGGGAAGACAACCACTTTTCTTGCTCTTGCACCCTTCCCTCTGAAGTGGAAAGGCTGGTAGTTGTACTGGTCTGAGAGATGGATGCATGGAGACTATAGGATAGAGAGCAGAACAGCAACTACAGTTCTAGCAGAATGATTATACCAATAGACCAATAAAATAACTAGCCAGAAATAACTTCTGGAATGCAAGCCTTGGGGGTTTAATAGCATACGCATAAAACGTAACCTGTTTATTTTCAACAAGCAAGCAAGCTAGCTTACCTAGATCAATGCGCATGAGCACTATCCAACCAAATTATCTAGTAGCAGCCAGGTGATGGGAAAAATGTTTGAACCCTGAAGATGCTGAGGGAACTTCTGATGTCATGTGACCAGCAAGTGAGCTACCTATGGAAACATAATGAGAAACGATTTGCTTTTTATTATAAGTAGACTAATGTGCACTGATTTTTATTTTATTTTTTTAAAAGTCTATTGTACAGGTGGAGACGTTAGGAGAATTTGGTGTATTCTTCACTCTCTTTCTAGTTGGTCTGGAATTTTCTCCTGAAAGATTAAGAAAGGTATTTTTGTATAATACTTCTACATTACGGATTTAATTGCTAATGTTCAAGTTATCAGTGATATTTCAGATTTTTACATTCTCCCTATAATATACTGGTGTAACTTTGTACATTTTTGAAAAGACAAATATCACATTTGCTTCTTCTCTTTCACTCTTTGGAAAGAACAGAATGCATTATTTATTTGGTGTCTCCAAAAAAAAAAATTTGCTATTCCTCTTCATTTTAGTAAAACAATTTGATTACTAGAAAAATCTCACACAATTTATGGCAATCCATCTCTGCTTTATTTTAACACGCAGTAACATGCAGTTGCTGTTACGGAGTGTCCAGTGATGTTTGCGAGTCCTGTTATAAAAAAAATCAGTTTAAGTACTGCATACTGAATTGATGATACATGCTGTACTGGCTAATAAACTGATTCTGCAAGTATGTTAGCACAATCTGGAATATTATATGATGTGGCCATAAGGATTCAGCAAAAAGGTACAAGTTTCTTTTGGTCTTAATTTTAAAAAAAAAGTTATCTCATAAACCAGCTAGAATTTTAATAGTGGAAAATACTGCTGCAAAATATGTACAGACTCTATGTATATGAAGAGTTGCATTGTGTGATTTGTTCCTAAACTGATGGTTGTGAGTTCATGAGACTATAAAAGCTTTAACTGAAATGTGTTAAAATTTATGAGCATTCAGCTTAATCTGCTATTTTCAGTCCATCTAAAGTCAAAGATAAAAATCAGTAATTTAAGGGTTCCTAAACTGTAGTATGTAAATTGTTACTTCAGAATTGTGCGCTCACTAGTGTGGAGCAGGCTGCTGGTATTGATGATGGTTTTTGCCACTCCCATTTTTTTCCCCACCCTGGAATCACATCAAATAACTGGTCTTCCATTTGATGATTTTAATATATTTCAACCCATACTGGACCTTTGGCCCTTAACTTGTCTGTGAGGTCTGGGAAATTTGGCACAGAATATTATCTACTAGGCATAGTAACTTCAGAGTTTTAGGATGTATAGGATGACAGCCTGTTACTTCTGTGGCCCAGCACTGCAGCCCCAAATAATGCATCTTTCACTGCTTCTTCGTGCTGAAAAATCATTGTAACTTACCGATGAGAAAAGTGTCATCAGACTTACCATAAGAACTTGTCTTCTTCCGAAGGTATGGAAAATATCTTTGCAAGGACCCTGCTACATGACAGTTCTGATGATTGCCTTTGGTTTACTGTGGGGACACTTGCTGCAAATTAGACCAACACAAAGTGTCTTCATTTCCACTTGTTTATCTTTATCAAGCACGCCATTGGTGTCAAGATTTCTTGCAGGTAGTGTTCGAGGAGATAAAGAAGGTAAGTATGATTTTAAATATGGACTACTGTAGTATCTACAATAAAATTTGAAAGAAGTTGACTTTGTAGTATTATGAGAAAAACTAGTTAAGAAACAAAACAAAAAAACCCCACTGTTAAGTCTGGTTTACAAGTGATCATCCTTCTTTAACACCGGCCAGTGTTGTGTATATTCATGTTATGAGGTATGCCTGGAAAGAAGTTGACTTTGTAGTATTATGAGAAAAACTAGTTAAGAAACAAAACAAAAAACCCAAAAAAACCCCACTGTTAAGTCTGGTTTACAAGTGATCATCCTTCTTTAACACCGGCCAGTGTTGTGTATATTCATGTTATGAGGTATGCCTGCTATTTACGTAGCCAGTCCTCTTTGGAGAAAGACAGCGTAGCCCAACCAGTACTCTCCATGTTAAGAATTAACTTTACTGAGGGCCTGGAATCTTTGTGCTTTTTAAGAGGTTACCAAGTTAGACCATTACTACCAGTCTGTCATCAGGGCAGAAAGGCTAACTTAAATAATTCACATCCTTCTTCAGCAAACTAAGACCAGCTCAGGTAGTCTTTCATAGCTGACAGCTCTTCAAATAAGTACCTTCAAGTGCCATATCGCTAGCTTCTCAAAGAGTTCCAAATGTTTCCTTTCAAAAGTTTTGCCATCCTGCTTTCTTCTTAAACCTCCCTCATACATACTGCACTGAAGTTCTCCCCACCCCCTAGAATATTCATATTCTAATGCCTAAATTCAAAGTGTATATTTTACACATGCTGGCTCTTACATGTGTCTTGTTATTCTAAAGACTGTATGTTTTCAGTAAAGAAGTTCCAGTAAATGCATAACTAGTGCTTAATTGCTAAGCAAAGTCTATATTTTTATTGTGTAACAGAAGCTTCGTATGAATATTTTATTTATATTTTTAATATATCTTCATTTGTATATGTTTTAATTTACTTACTGGTGGAGGAAAAAAAACCCAGAATGCTTTGAATGACCTCACCCCATTGAGAACTATACTTAACCTCCATTTGATTAAGACATTTCTAGATTTCTGAGCACTGCAAGCATTCATAGATTCTGATGAACGTTTCCATGACTGCTTTGTTGGTGTACAGGGGATATTGACTACAGTAGTGTACTACTTGGCATGTTGGTGATGCAGGATGTGCAGCTTGGTTTATTTATAG
Source organism: Fulmarus glacialis (assembly GCF_000690835.1). Classification (NCBI taxonomy): domain Eukaryota; kingdom Metazoa; phylum Chordata; class Aves; order Procellariiformes; family Procellariidae; genus Fulmarus; species Fulmarus glacialis. The sequence continues at coordinate 21,858 of NW_009205889.1, read as the reverse complement.
CTGTCATGCCTACACTTATTCAAGCAGGAGTGAGCACATATTCCAGGTAAAAAAAAAAAAAAATTGTATGTATCTTTCCCCTACCCCCTTCCAATTAGTATGTAGATTGCAAATATGAATATGAGAGCGCTACCGTTAATGTCAGTTCCATGAAAAATACACGCTCTGTTTTGTGAGTTCCCTTTACTATTTGTACTTGTCATGTTGTATGAGGATATTCTTTCTGCTCTAGCTGCCTTAGTCCTGTCCACTACTTAAAATTTGTAGTGAAAAGTTTGTTATTGTAAAAAACAAGTGCATTTCTTCAGTTACTTTATTCCCTCAAGACATATTTTTGTCAAAGAGTGTGTGATAGTATTATTGAGCCTGATGACTTACCTTGAAGATGAACCAACAAAAATCTTTTTGAATCAACATGGAAGTAAATTCTAGGCTGTAAAAGAGATTGCTGGGCACTCAGCAGATTTAGTATTCATCTTGTTTACTAATATATCTAAATATCTTATTGCAGCTACTCAGTTTTGAACATTTGTGGAATTAAGTCTTTTCACTTAAGGGGAACTGGTTGGGAGGTGTAAGAGCACTTGAAAGAAATGTTTTGTTTGTTCTTCTCTTCCAGCATTTTCAAGGAAATACTGAGAATACTCATACTGATTGGCCAAATTCTCTTTTCTCTGGCTGCTGTTTTTCTTGTATGTCTTGTTATAAAGACTTACCTCATAGGACCATATTATCGCAAGTTGCATGCAGAAAGCAAAGGGAATAAAGAAATCCTCATTCTAGGAGTAACTGCATTCATCTTCCTTATGTTAACGGTAATCTTTTAAATTAATAAAGTATTTTGATACATGTGGTAGTTTACTGCATCAGTATCACAAAAGCCATCACACTTACTGTTATTGCATATCCATGTACCTCTGTAGTTAATTATTTGCTTCTAAAATGTTTTAAAACAAACCCCAAATGCACAGATGATTCATGCATTACAGCATATATGAGTAAGAAGACATAAAATTTTGAACGTCAATCAGCTGAACTTCTGCTGGTAACTTTTAATACATCCAGCTAAAGAATCATTATTCCAGTTTTCATTTTGGGCTACTTCATGCGTTTGAAAGTAATTTAGGATGGGTTTTGAGATACTGATAATGGCTGATTGTGACACTGGCTCACAAGTTTCTTTCCAATAGCAAATTCTCAACGTGGTTTTTATTATAAAATACTTCTCTCTTTCTGTGGGAGATAAACAGTTTGGGATGAGGTTGAGAAAGTAGAGAAATGCCTTAAGGTTCGTAGGTTTTGATATCCCTTTTCTGTTTGGTTCATTTTTGTCTGAGTCTTCCTTCTGTTTGTTTCTATCTCACGTTTCAGCCCTCTGAAAAACTGTTCTGCTGGAGAACAGAATGTGACAGTCGCTGATAATGTTGTCAGTTTGAAACTCCATTATCCTGGATGTGCAGATTGTTATGTCCTCTGAGAATTTCTGAGAAAAGTTATCCCAAAAAGTTCCTGTGCATGCACCTTTTTTTCTAGGAGTATTTGCTTAATTATTACAGGTCCAACAGAGAAAGCTGACCTCCTTCAGGAAGAAGGTCAAGAAAGAAGTTAGTGAGAGCATAGCTTTTCATTTTGTTGATTTCTGTTGTATAGGTTAAAAATGCCATCTCTCTTTTTTTTTGAATGCCATCTAATAAGAGAACGAACAAAACTAGTTTCTCCTTTTTACTTTCTAACAAGCAGACATAACATTTGTAGAACAACTTCAATAAAAAACAACCACCACCAAACCACAAAAGTTGCATGAAATATTATGGTATCTAGAAGCAGTCTTACGTTCATTAAAAATATGGCCTACATAGATTGATCTGACTGAAGTTGGTGTATTGTGCCCAAATCACGTATCAAATGTACAAGGAGTTTGTCTACATGACTTTACATAATATATGTGTGTATACAAACCTGAGGGAGAATATGTTTGTGTGTTGGATTCATACCGCAAAACAGAATGCTTCTTCAGTATGGAAAGCACTGCTGAACGAGCAAGTATTTTGTGTACGTTAAGCGAAAGCAATTTTCCTTTTAAAGTTGATAAATAATGAATCAAAGGGAATAGTACAAAGAATACCGCATGTAACCTCAGTAAACCAGTTGAGATGCTTGATATTCACTGACACCGATAAATTCATTATAGTAATACTACAAGTTGTAGTTTGAGCACAAAGACTTAAGAAAAAACCAAACCAAAAAAGTATTTGGTTGTCCAGTTGAACACAGTTCAACAAACAAATCTTCTGGAAAACAAATCTTAATTTAGATAGATACCCTACTATGTCAGGAATAAAAACATAGGATGGGGGATGGCAATCTAATTTGAAATAATGTTGCATGTATTTGGAAAGGATAAATTAAGGTTTTTGGGTGCCAGGTAGGAAAACCGTTAAGCTGTTGTGGTTCCTGCAAAGATCTTTCTCCTTTGAAAACCAAGCGTAAATATTGATGGAGTTTGTATAACTATCTGCAAACACAGAATTTTCCATACTGGTGTAATTCTAAAAAAGCTTTTGAAGAGGGAGGAATAAGAGAGTGCATGTTTTAGTGGCCTTAACCACAGGTGACTCTGTGACTCCATTTAGAAAACTTGAGAGACCTTTTTAAACAAAATATTTTAACTCTGCATCTAGCATGTGAGTTATTCTGCAGGCCTCATCCTTTCCAATACATGACAAAGGGGGTAGGAATGATACTGTATGCCTGCTTCATGCATACAGTTAACATGCATATAGTTACCTGTTACATACTTCAGTGTTGACTGGATTTCTGGGGTCCACCTAAGTTTATCTTGTAGTGGGGTTCATCTGTAACACTAGCACATGTAATGCACATTATATAAAAATTTATTTTACTTGTTTCCTGTGTTTGAATATCTCAGATGACTAATAAAACAAGAACTGCTTTTTCTCTACCAATAAGGGCAAATTCTAATGAGAAAACAAGAGGGAGGATAGGACAGAAGTAAGTAAGCAATTTTGATGTAAGAGATTATCCTGTCAGGTAAGGAACTTTCTGTATGGAAGTGACTTCTGAGCATTTCTGAACTGCTCGGCTCACTTGGATAACATTGCAACTCATTAAATCTGAAACAGGATCTTAAATACATCTCTTCTTGATAAACTAACTTAGAGTAAAAGAGATGCAACAAATCTTGACTATGAGATATTTTACCAAGATTTGGAGCTTAAGATACCTCTTTCTGCTCCCAGATATTATCAGAAGTAACTGAAACTCCCCCTCCCTTTTTCCCCTCAACTAGTTAGGCAGATTGGGGGTGAGGGGATTGTATCAAGTGCCAGTCCTATAAAAGTCTAGCTGATTTTGAGGCACAATTGTGCATCTTTCAATCCTGTACCTTGTCATCAGTAACAGAGGTTCAGGAGATCATTATTACACTTTCAGCAACTCCTTTTCAAGCTTTGAGTTATGCAGATACTGCTTTTTTTTTTTTTTGGTGGTTGTTATCGGGAAACTGTTCTTCTGAATTGCAACATAAAGAGCAAATCTAGCTTATGGTTTCAAATATGACCATTTAGGATTGATGGCCAGACTGGTACTTTTAGGTCGAGATACATACCACAGTGAGCTGAAGAACATCTTATAAGTCAGCCAGTGTGTTCACTGGTGTGGTGTTGCTTTTTCATGTTATGTATGTACAGAAACATTACAAGGAAAATTGTCTTAAACACTGTTCTGATAATGAATTGCTGTATTCGATATCTGCAGGACAACAGTAGTCAGTTTTGTTATGTTTTAAAACTTAGCTGCTGAATGTTATTAAGGAATTCGAAAAAAAAATTAAACCTTACCTGACAAGAAGGATAGCAGTTACATTTACATGTTTATAGGACTGTGCATACACATGGAGGGGGGGGAGTGGCTTCCAGTTTGACTGCATTATGGTTGACCTGGGATGATGGCAGCAAATGGAGGGAAATTGCCAGCTTGCTTTATATACCAAAAAGATGAAAAGAAAATATAGCTATGTTATTGCAGTACTTTATATATGAAAACATACATACTTTTTCCTGCAGTGTATTCAGAATGTCATTCCTTGTTTGCCTGGAGTACTCTTCAATGGCTCATAATGATTATGATTATGAACTCTTTCAATTAAAACGAGAAGATCGAGGAAGAACTGTAATCTCAAATATTCTAGTTAATTACTTAAAATACAGTTGAGATGCAGTTTTTACAAGGCTCACTAAAAATTGTTTCCATTTCATTAAGGCTTTACTTCCTTAAAATGCAAGCTTAGAATTCACCTCTTTACTCTTGGGCAGATTTAAATTATTAAAGCCTGAAATTCTAATACATTTATTTCCATCAGGGATTTCTTTAATTTTACTGGCTTACCATATTCATTAAACTTCTATGATGATTAAAGAGTAGCAATAAGATACACATTATTAGAGAATATAGGCAAAACAACTGCTGAACAAATGGTTGAAATTCAGCTGGAACATGTTGTAGCAGTAATGTTTATTTCTTTATTTATTGCTATGGTAGAACATTTGAACATAAAAATCCAATATTCTAGTGAAAGCAAAGCAATCCTTTCTGAATTAGAGTAAAATGGGACCTTTGAAAACAACTGAAAACTAAATTGTACTGGGAAAAACATGTAAATTGACAAAACTTTTCATTTAATTTTGACTGAAAAAGTTTTCTGTAATGTAGGAGTTGAGAAAAGGACAGCGCAGAGCCCAGTAATTTTTAAATTACTAATGTATGATTGAGAAGGACTTAAATGTGTCCTGTTCATAACTGTTTCCTTTATCTTACTCATCTTTCGGTGATTTTAAAGCCTTTTGTATATATTTTCTTCTTCCCTCTTACAATTTCAAATTGTGGTGAAAAGCACTGAAATTCCCTTTGTTTTAAAACGAGAGTAATGTTATAATGTTGTTTTATTGGTTTTGCCTGATCAGCAACTATTTGCATTAGTTGACAGAACCAATTCGTTTTCTTAAATGTCTTGCAATAAATTACAGACTGTTAGCACAAATGGAGTTTTGTGATGAGCATTCAGACACTAATACTTCAATGCACAAAAGTCGGGGGGTTATTTTTAGGTGGCATTTTATGCATAGCTTGGAGACTTGTTTATTGTGTCTTTTGCTCTCCTCCATTAATTTCAAGTCACTTGAGTTTTAGCTTCATACCTTACAGTGTAACACTGTTCAAGATATGATGAATGTTGTCCATAAATGTACTATGGTGTATTGTTGCTTAATCTAAATTAGTATGGAAATAAGTCTTCAGTTTTAAATGTTCTATTAATATTAATAGCATTGCCCTTTCTCAGTAAGATGACTGTCTGCAGCAGCATGGTTTTGAAGTAATTATTTTAAGACATGCTTTATACCGACTAAAAGTGCTGCTTGCTTTTTTTAATGTTCTGAGCATTGCCTTAAGCAGTTTTTGTTTTTAGTTCAGTCTCTTTACATGTGTTTCATCTCTTCCTTTTAGTACCATATTCAAATAATAAAAAAGAATGAAGAGCAGTCTGAATTCTTTCTAAACCGATATCGTGCTTCATTTCAGCAGTTTACTTCACCAGCTTAAATGCATCCCTATCCAGTAAAGCACACAGGCATATTTAAGTCCAATTTACAATAATAAAATGTAATTTATGCCTGGGACTTCTGCTACATTGAGACTATTCTCCTGAATTATAGGCTTTGATTTTTATTTTTTCCCCTTGTTTGACAGCTGGAAAATACGCTGTTCTTACTGCTTTATTTCACAGCCTCAATGTATTACGCAATCCTGACTCCAAAGCTGTTATGGTCTGTCTTGTTTTTGTGAAATCAGATGCTATCCTTAACAGTGACACAAAGCATTACAATGTAGATTAAGAAATTTATTTTTGTTTTTGTGGGGAAGGAGATAACATGGAGGGAAAACTGGTTTTGTGAGTCTTTTGTATAAATACAATACTGCAGAACACTGAAATACGCTGAATTCTATTTGTTGTTGAACTTGCATAAAGACATAGTAATTTCCTACATTCAGTATAATGTACAGTTTTATAATTTCACTGTGAAGTGGTACATAAAATCACTCAGGGTTAAAGGAAACAGCAATAGATTTTCTGTTATTCCTTGACAGATCACAGAGCTGTTGGATGTTTCAATGGAGCTGGGATGCTTCTTAGCCGGAGCTCTGATCTCTTCTCAGGGTCACATGGTTACTGAGGAGATTATGTCCTGTATTGAACCAATACGTGACTTTCTTGCCATCATTTTCTTTGCATCTATAGGTAACTTCTAAGAAAACTTACTTAAAAAATAGTGTTAACCTAAGAATGTGGGGGAGGAGAAAAAAATGGTGTCTACAAATTGGGGGGAGGAGATAAGTGTGGGGGTTTTTTTGTTTTTGGTGTGTTTTTTTTTTAAATTTTGTTAAGATACTAAAATGTTAACTGACCATAATATTGGTTTGACTTTGCTAATATTTTTAAATGTAACATTCATTTTCATAAGCAATTTCCATGTTGTACTCTCAATTCTTGTTTTAATGTCAGTTTTTCATTGTTAATTCTGAATTTGTCTGGGCTATTTAAAACATGTACCTAAAAATTTTAAGGTAAAAAGATGTTTTTGGTTTGGGTTTTTTTGCCCTTTTTTTTTTTTTTTTTAAATGTTCTTCTCTCTTCACAGTGTATATATTTGTACTTTATACTAAAATTGTATGACTATTTTGAGTCAGTTGGTAGAGTAGATTTAAGGTCCTTATGGCTTGATTTTCTCTAGAAGCAGAATATGATAACAGAAATAGATCTTTTTTTTATAGCATCTTGTTTCTTTAGTTAGGAAAATGTGATGTGTGTTCTCAACACAGGGAAAAAATAATTGAACCAGATGTATTTCAGAGATTACCTGAATGCCAACTTAAATGCAGCATTGATGCACAAGACCAGGAGAGTAACTCATCATGCTTGTTATCCAGAACAAGTTAACTCTGAGAATATTTACAGTCAATCGGTAGCTTCATTTTGAACTGCTACATTCTCTAGCTGTCCTTGCATGCCCCAACACGCTTTCTCTAAAGGAAACGGAAACACGTTACTGAAGTGCTTAGGTACAGTGAATGAGGAGAGAGGCCCTGTGAAAGCACTTGCCTCTCCCTGTGGATTGTATAGGAGATGCACGTCCTATTTTGGGGGCACTGCAAGGTCTAAAATAGAGGGCTTTTAGAATAGAATGTGGGCTTTTGCACAAATCCAACCTCCTTCAGCCCATGCTTACTCAGAAATTCTTCGGGTTTGTTTTTTTTTTTTCAAGACCACCCTTGGTTTTTCTTCTGTTTTTATTAAGTTTTCTATTGTTCATTTATCTCCATATATTTATTCAGACAATAGTGAAGTCTCATCAGCATAATTTTAATGCTTTTCCCCATATACCTGTTTGATACCCATTGTTTCATAACAGAAACTAAAGCTGTTTCTGGTGGTTGCCAAAATAAAAAGGAAATAGTTATACTTGCCAATCTTGATTTTTGTTTTACACAGCCCATGATAATAACTTGTGCTGATCAGTCAGATTGCTTAGTAATAGGTATGTTTATTTTAATAACTTACTTTTTAATAAAGGGAGGAAAGTGGTGAGCTGTGGTAAAACTCTTGGGCCCTTATAACTGACAAGGTTGGATGAGTAATTGCTAAACACTCACAGGTAAGTTGTTTATGTGTTTCAGTAAAGATGGTGATGGAGCAGATAGTATTATCAGGGATAGAAAGCATGACAAGTAATTATAAGCCCAAAGTTAATTTTACAAGGGACTGAACAAAAATACAGTCCTATGCTCTTGTGACTGCATAAATTAAGACTAGAGATAAGACTTTGGTAAAGTACAAGAAAATAGCAAGACCTCAGTTCGCATGCTGGCAGCACTCCATATAGTCTACGTTACACTGTAAGGAAATTATTTTAGTAGTTCTGTAACAGAATTTTTAAAAAATTAACTGTTGTTATCATTATAATTGCAAGAAGGGAAAGAAGAGGAAAATTGCTGGACAAGTTTGTGTGGTTTACAGAAAATGGGTGTTATTCCTGCCTCAGAAGAAAGTTAGCTAAAAACCAGTAAAATGAGCTATGTTATAGGCCTCTGACAAAATGTGACAATGCTTGCTTGTAAAAAAAAAACCAAAACAAACCCCCAACAAAACCTTCAAAAAACCCTCAAACCCTACAAAAACAAACAAACAAAAAATCCCTCCCCCCCCAAATAAACATTATCCCACCCTTCCCCCCTTAATTCCAATTACTTTCAAATTTTGTGGTTAACAGGAAGTTCCGTGGGGTGGCAAGGAGGTTTTAAAAAGGAGTGATGTGATGTTGCAAAGAAAACCTGAGTAGGATAAAAAGTACTCCTTAAACTTTTTAAAAATAAATCTAGTAAGAAAAGACTTCTTGCTTGCTTTCTACTTATATATGTACACATGCAAATGATACGTATCTATAAATATATAGAGGTTTACTATGTGAAATTATGTAAAGACTATAGGGATTCTGCCCCCCTGCCTAAAGAGAAGGCTTGTTGCTATGTGCAGCAAACACCCTATTATAGAGAGCAGAAACACCTGAGATCCTGAGGTGGCATGGTACACCACTGCAGTAATATAATTTCTGTTCCTTTTAGAATAAAGGAATAAATAGAAAAAATTGACTTAATTGGATTGACTTAATTGACTGTAAATACGTCATTTGGAAAAGTTAGTTCCTATTTTGCTTGTCTTAAATGCCTGCTTTTCTGTTCTCACTACAGAAATCCTTCTGGTGCCTAAAAGCTGAGCTGAATAGTACTTGTTCGTGTAATATCTATCACAGTGGTCCTGCCCTTAGCTTGACCTTTGTAATGCTACTGCTTTCAAATTCGCACATGGGTGCATTTGTGGGAATAATACACCTTTGCAGTTAGGCATTAACAGCTGCACTTATTCTCCATCTGTTATTCTTAGTTATTCTCCATCTGTACATTCATTTAGGCCTGTGTGTGTTCTTCAAGGTTTCTGGCTCTATTTATGTTATCTGCAGAGGTTAGAAAGTTCCTGTTAGTCTCTGTCCTCACTAATACTTTTGAGTGAACATCTGGACCAATCCCTTAGAGCCACATTTTGAGAACTAACTTTCTCATTTCTGTTTTGGTACCTAGTACTCATATCCTTCCCTTTCCACCTCTGCATCATTTTATTTTGTTTTGATTGCTTTTTAGAAAGATGGAAGGCATCTTTGCATAGACACTTTTTTTTTTTTTAAAAAAGGCTCCAATATCCCATTTTTTGTCGGTCTACAAGGCGTATGGAGTTGTGGTGTGTACTCTGTACAGATGTACTTTTTTTTTTTTTAAAAAAGGCTCCAATATCCCATTTTTTGTCGGTCTACAAGGAGTTGTTGTGTGTACTCAGTGTGCTGTACAGATGTACTCATTTGCCAGGCTCCATGTTTCCCTTCTGGGTAAATCTTGTGGTCAGCATTGAACCTTGAATGCAAGGTGCTGAAAACCCTTTAACAGTGCGGTCTTTTTCTTCAGAAGATGGGTGATGCTGACACTGTCAGTACTACCACTGTCCAGAACAAACACACACACAATGTTTCTCTGATGAGCCTTTTAACATTTCTGTTGAATTTGAGAGAAATCAAAGGAAGATCCCAACTGGAATTCATTAGGTGACGTACATACATCGCCTTCTCCTCATCCATCCAGCTCTACTGCTTTGTTGTCCTGCATGGAACACAATGAAACTTGGAGGTTTCAAGCTCTCAGAACTGACATTAGAATCAAGAGGACTTTTCCCTTTGCAGAACGATGGAGCGGAATGTTGGTTTTGCCCTCTGCTACTTAATAATCTAGCCAGGGCTGTAGCACTTACTGCATTTGCTAGCTATGATCTTAGGTTCATTAAGACTCGTAATAGATACAGCATCCCAGTGCATCGCTAACGTGATTTTTCTGAGTGATGTCCTGTCTTGAGGATGTGTCAGAATTAATTCTGCGGGTTCCAATTTGACCAACAGAGTTCTGGTTTCTGTAATCTTGTTTGCCATCAAGGATCTCCAAGATTCCTTTTCTTGATGCTGGATCTTCCAGGATGTGGTCATGACGTTTGGATCTTCACGTGCTGTTTAGCGGCCATCCAGCAGATTGGTGGAATCTGTCTAATCAGGGGGTAGAGGGAGTTTACTTGTTAAGGAAAAAAGTACTTAGAAAAAGAATGTGCAAAATCTTGCTTGTATGCGTCCACAGAAGAACACATACCAACTTATACATGTGAACTGTGCTTTTTGGTTTGACATTGATGCAAGGTCACCTTCACCCCAAGGCCTTCATTCCAATTATTTCAGAACACTGCTTAGAATTGAAGTCCAGTGGCTTATGCTCAGCTCTGTGAAAATGTACCTAAGTGATATCCTAGCTATTGGTGATGGGCCAACATGCCACATGCTACCTGATGATGGTGCTGAAGTTCTTGAATTATTTGATTGAAGCATTTCTTCCATTTTAGAGAACAAATCCATAGTGACTCTTGAGCTTAGTCACAAAGTCTGATTAAAACCATCAAAATAAATGCCCATATTCATGTACCTTCTGTCTATGAAGTTAATCTTTCTGATGACCTTCGTGTTGCTTCACCTTGCAGATGCTTACCTCCACGGAATTGGTATAGAAATCTGCGGTAGTTTGTGCCTCAGCTCTTTGGAATACGGTAATAATCTCCACGTCGGGCAGCAGTTCAGATGGACTTCAGACTGCCTGTCTGCTCCAGAACTTAAGAGGTAGCTCCACCAGTGATGAGAGCACTAGGCTGTATTTGTAGCCTCCCTCTGAAATCTTCAATTCCAGATGTTGGCCTTCTTATCAAACATGACATTGTTACAGGCTGTATTTCTCTAGTTGCTTTTCATGTATGTTTCTGAGACTGGCCTAAAGGTGAATGAGCAACGTGCACATGATATGCAGTACAAAAAAAAAACCAGAGAAGCTACTTGCCCCTCCACGTGCATGTGTGCACACATTTGGACTTCTTTTTTTGATGTGGTGTTCGTCTCTCTTATTCTGCCATCTCTCCCTTTATTCTGATAGTCTTCTGCATTTGTGCTTCAGTAGTTGGAAGGAAATCAAGAAATAAAACAGGGTGTGTACATGCTGACTGGGTAGTACTTGTATAAAAATCTCTGATCTACTTGAAGTACATTTCCATCCACGATGGAATGTGCGTATGGACAAAACATTGTGAAGTTACTGTACGTAACTTCTCTTGCGCACTCAGGAAGATGACTCAGTTCTCTAAAGTCGTCCTGGCCCTGCAGCGCTATGGGGCAAGGAAAATTAGTGAAAACTTGTCTTGCGTTAAAATAAGAAGTTACAGCATCGATTTACATGCCTCATGCTTTAGAAAGCTAAACTCTTGTTCTTCTCCAGAAGTAATTGGGTTGGAGAACTGCCAACTATTATGGATTTATCAGGAACACCACCACTATTTTTGGTTCCTCTTTTAGGAGCTTTTATGAAAAAGGAATGAGCTTCCAAAGATACAGTTATGTTTGCCTGCACAAGTTCCTCATACCCTAGGAGGAAAAAATGGACTTAGCTGTGAGTAAGATTCTTCCTCAGTGACTCCAGGACTTCTCCAACAAATACTTCTTTTTCTTATGTTTAATATTAGCAGGATTTAGTTTTAAATTTCTGTGCTCTTTATGGTTCTTGTTATCTTGCTTTATATAATTACAAAATTAAAATAACAAAAAAATTGCAAAAAAGGAAGGGGGAAAAAAAAAAAAAGACAGACACCCCACCCCCAAAAAAACTCCCAACCAACCAACATCATAGCAATGAGGCTTTATGTAATTCCTTAATTGTTAGACCATACTTACGGGTTTATGACTTTACCTGATTCCAGTCTAAGTAACTTTTCCAGTTCAGGTGACTTTCAGTGTTTGCGAGGGTCATGGGATCAAAACAGTTACATTTTCTGTTGTAGCTATAGTCTATGCAAATACTGAATATCCTGTTCCTCCCACAGTGATAGTCCATTACCATGTCATACAAAAATGTTCAATGGCTAGCAAAGTGTATGTTACAATCACTGTGCAGAACAATGGAATTGTTTTCCTGCAGTATTTTTATAGCTTTCGTTAGAGGTGTGTTTCAGTTCAGATTCTGGATTGCTGACTGGTGTGGAAGAGAGAAAACTTTATAAATGAAAGTGCTCATGCATTGGTCATATACAATTTAACTCAACTGGGGACATTGTTTGTGCTAAAACCCTCTAAAGGAAAAATGGTTGGATAATGCAGGAAGTGCTTTAGTGATCAAGTAGGTAGTGTTGGTGGGTATGTTAGGGCTTTTTCTTTGTTTGTTTTTGAGAATACAGTCTTGCAATTAAATCTATTATTAACTCAGAAAATTATTGTAGTAAGATAGGCCTTAAACTTTGAAATATTGTTTTCTTTCCTCCTAGGACTTCATGTTTTCCCCACATTTGTAATATATGAACTCACAGTCTTACTATTCCTTACATTGTCTGTGGTCATAATGAAGGTATTTTCTTTTTCTCTTTTTTATCTTTTAATAGTCTAAATAATCTTTGTGATGCATGCCCTAATGAAAATTCTGTGCAAGAACTGAACATCTGATATAACAGGGAATAATACATCTTTACTGTGAATCTGTATTTGGAGGAATCTTTCTGATTAGAATACAGTTTGAGACAACATTTTTAGGATATTAAAAAAAAAAAAAAGGATTGTATTTAATATTAAAAGTAAGTTAGACATGGAGGAACATCTTTATCTAGCTTGGGATTTGTGACAAAGTTATCAACAAGATACTACTTTTTACTATGCAATGTACATTTGTCTCTTGACATTAATACAGAAGACACATTTACAAGTCCACTAGTTTATGTCCAGAATTACTGTATTTGATGTTATGTATCTTACAAAGATTGTACTATCTTACTTATTGCACTTCTTTTATTTAAAAAAACAAACAAACAAAAAACCAAACAAAACCAAAACTCACAACAACCCAAAAAAATGTTTTTAAAGTTTGTCTTGGCAGTGCTTGTCCTTTCTCTGATTCTTCCAAAGACCAGCCAGTATATCAAGTGGATTGTCTCAGCAGGACTGGCACAAGTCAGTGAATTCTCTTTTGTTCTGGGAAGTAGAGCACGCAGAGCAGGGATCATATCTCGGGAGGTGAGCTGTTCTATAGTTACTAACTTTGGTTTTTGCACCTCAGTAACTTACTGGGATTTTGTATTACAGTGTATTTGAAATACCAATACGCTCTAATTTTGTGGCATCTCTCAGCTGTTAACGAGTAGAATCAACCCATACAAATGGAGACATGTATGTCCCTGACAGGATTCTTAGTTCCGTTTTTAACTTGTTTCATATTGTATTTTAAATAGGAGGTTTTACTTTTAAATAGCTTAGTTATAAATGCTTTACTTTAATTGCTGTCACTTAACTTCTTTATTAACTGAGCAGTGAGTGGTAGATAGCACCCAAGTCACTAAGACTGAGAAGCCTTTGCTTTTAAAATCTTGATATAGCTATAGAAAGAGGTAACTGAGAGTATAGGATTTGAAGAAGGAAATATCAGTAAATAAGAACTAGAGAGCAGATACGGTGAAGTGGAAATTGCCTTAACATTTAAACAAGCAAACAAACTTGTAATCTTTACCTGCAAAGCTTGTTCATTTTAAATCCTCTGCAGAAGAAACAACCAGTTTTTTCAGTAGTCATGAGAAAAATCCCCTAGGAAAGAAACCTTAAACTTAGTTTTATCTTGAAGCTGTGAGAACGTTATTTTTTTCAAGATGAAGTCTGCTTCGTGAAATTAAGTAAATTATGGCTATAGAGATACAACAGCTGACCTCACTTTCTAGTGCTAGCTGCTTTCTCCTCTGTATCTTTGCTCACAAAAATACTCACTGGCGCTCCAAGCTTTTCATTGTGTGAGCAAGTGGGCTGTATAATGCTGAATCCAATTCCAAATAAAGCACGTGTTAAAAACCTACACAATGCTGTTCACTTGTATAGGTAAAGGTGATTCATTTTCATGTTCACTCCTGCATATAATTAGGAGTTATAAATATTGTATGTTTGTATAGAGTTTCAAGATACCCATACATGATCACAGAACCAGTTTAGGGGCCCACCCACTGTGCTTGGAGGCCTTCAAGCTTTCATTTTTTTCTGTGGCAGCTCTCACGTGATTATCTACTTTATAGGTTTATATACCTCTGAAATTTCCAAAAGCCATTCTTCTGTTTGAGACCTCAAAACTACTTCCTGCTGCTGTTTTTTATAAGACTTATTCAGACTATGTAGTTAAGATCTTTTTTCAGAAGATGTGCAGTATGACTTAAAGGGATTTTTGTTTGCTTTTTTTAGTATATACAATAGTAGTGAAATTTGCCATTATATCATTAAACCCGAATAGTTTTGGGTGGTTTTGTTTTTTTAAATAAAGTGGTATTTGGCCTTTGACCTTTTAGCAAACATTGAGCTTTCAAAATTGACCTCTTAACTATATGTGTAAATAACTGTTTTTCTATAAGCTCATAATGTTGTTTTTGTAATTGTATCTTCAAACCAGGTAAATAGATAATTAGATGATTTGAGCGTGCACTTCTCTGCTTTTGTAGTAAGATGCATAGCTGGATAGGAAGACAGGTGAACTCTCCTGAAAATACTGTCCAGAAGAGTCTGATCTCCTCAAACTTCCAGTCACTTCTTAGTTTACTATGTAACTAATAGAAGTAACGGCTTTTATTTGCAATTTTCAGGTCTATCTTCTTATTCTGAGTGTGACTACTCTAAGCCTTTTACTTGCCCCTGCCCTGTGGAGAGCTGCGATTATGAAATGTGTTCCGAGACCTGAAAGACGCTCAAGTACTTGATTAAGATTTGGACATACACAAGAATACATCTTCTTGCAAGGAACATCTTCATTGCTCGTTGTATTTCTATGCACTGAGAAAACAAGGTTTTGAGTAGTCAGTCCTCTTAATGTGCACTTGGTTATAAGCCTTATACTGACCTTAAAACAAAACAAAACTCAACATTAAAAAAAAATTATATAATTTGAATTGCACACTTTTTACAAAATTTACTTTCTCTCTGGCAGATAAGAATCTGCCAGAATATTTGTTCCTGATCCACTCAATTATTCAGGGCATAATTTTTTTTTTTTAAATATAGCATCATGCAAACTGTTGATTATTTTTTGCCTGAATGTGCCTTTTAATTTTCATCCTATTTTGTTACTGCTGGTTCATCACCACATTTTGTTTAAAAAGAAAAAAAAAAAAAATATTATGGTGCCTATGGTATCTTCCTTCACTAAATGACTTGAGTCATTTTCACATTTAGGAGTTTAATATACTAGTATAAAATTAATCACAAAACACATTTCTAACAGTGAGTAAAAGTGTAGTCCTCTACACGAAGAAAAGGTTTAACTGTTTAGCATCAAACTGTTTTAAGCAGTCAAATACATGTTCCAAATGATGCAGCCAATATTGTATGATATTTTATTCCAAATTGCAACATATAATGTATTTTCTTATAGTGGTAACTTTTGTTTGTGTTAGTTCTTGTATTTATTTACATATTTGACTAAAAGTTGATGGTAAGAAAGGGCATAACTTAAGTTATATTTGAAGACTGACAGTTGTCACCATTCTTGTTGCTAACTGCCGTTACAGTAATTGTTTACAGTTTTTTTTCTTTGTTTTAAATCAAAAATAAATTTAGTAAAACTGGGAAGTCTAATTTCAAGCAGATGTGAAAAACATCAGTTCTGTAACTTTGGAGGTTGGATATTATTTGACACTACGCTAGATTTGAAATGATTTTAAGTTAATTAATTTGCACAAAACTAGAAATGGCAGATTGGATGTGTATTTGGAACTCCACGACTTTATACGTTGCATTTACATTGAATAAATTGTTAGTCTCTTTAAAATATCATGATATTTTTAAAAACAGTGTCTTGAATGTGATTTTAGATGTGTTTTGTTCTTCAAAACGTTATATGTAGTGGGCTAAGCTTGTAAAAGCCTATTCTTTTAAGTGTCATAGAGAAAGCATACTCACAGACTGTAGTCTACTCTGACAAACAATTCAAAAATCATCTTGAGGTTTATCTGCTAAAAACAATACTATTAAAGATATATTAACACTTTAGGTCAGTATTATACTGTCATCTGAAATAACTTTGATACCACAAAATGGTTAGAAAAATGTATGTTACGTAGGTTTAAATTGTCAATTAAAATGAAAGCTATCCTCCAAGTAGCAAAACAAAGCTTTGGATGGATTTGTGTGCTTTATATCTCTTTCCTCTACCACAGTAGCCTCAGTTTCCTCTGTGTTTTCTGACATCTGCTGGGCTTTTCAGAATGCAGCTTGGACTAGTCTGGAATGTGTACGTACTGTTAGGACAGGGTAGGGTTCATTATATTTGAGCTCTTGCTCACTGGATTCGGGGCTTTCTCTCCAGGTGCTGATGCTTCATAAAGGTTGCAGGAATGTATGGCAATTACACCTCTCCTTGAATGGTTTCAAAAGTTATTGACGAACAATAACGAATGCAGAGGAAAAAGCTGCCCTATAAATAAAAGACTTTTTTTTTTTTTAATGAAATGAATCTGTAACAGAGAAGAAATTTGAAACTGATCTGTTGGTGTATTTCAATATTTTGTGTTGAAAATACAGAAGTAATTCAAAAGTTTCATGGTACCGTTTAACAATCTACTACCTCAGACTTTTTACTCTTTTTCAGGTGTCTCACTAAAATAATTTGTTTCTTAAATGTACTGGGGAGAGAAATCTTACTCTGTCCACTGACCTAGCTCATAGTTTCTGCTTGAAATACAAGCTTCTCTCCTGAATGCCTCATTTTGGTTTTGAAAGATGCTTATTTCACATGTAGCTTACCACCTATG
>NW_009205889.1:0-4810 GCF_000690835.1 Fulmarus glacialis | reverse complement strand
GGGGGGGGGTGGGAAATCTCTGACAGACTGTGGTAGACACTTCTGTATGGTTTCCATTATGTCTCTTAGTTAGCCCTTGAAACTATTATACAAAGTATTACAGCTGTGATGAGTGAACCTTTTGTCTAAATAAATTGCTGTGGCTAGTTGTACTTCTCTGGAAAATTCCAGTTAGGAGAGTAGGAAATACTGATGGTTTATGTCTCTTAAAGGAAAGAAAATATTTTCCTGATTACCTTTTAAAGGAGTTGGGTGAAGAGTCCTTTTGGTACCATGTCCAAAAAGGAAAGCAAGTATCTAGATACCTTATTGGTTGCCTCATCTCTGTCACTTCTTTCCCAAATAATTTTTGATTCAGTCATGACTTGGCTAGGCTTTAGGAGAACTGGAGAAAGAGAAACAGGAGCCTCATCCGAGTATCGATGTTCTGTGCCTCTTTGTTGACACAGACTTGGATTGCCTGATTGAATATGAGATCTAAGTTCAAATTACTAATCTTCTTGGACATATGATAAGTTTGTTTACAATCAGATGTTTGAGATTACCTCCAGATTTCTATAAGACATATTGAGATACTGTAAATGTTTCCTGAAATGCAAATAATGGCTCCATGCATAATTCCATGTCAAAATGGGGTAGTCTCATGACACAATCTTAGGATAGAAACAACAAACCTTATTCCTGAATGATCAGTCATGCCTGTATGGAAAATGGAGAGAATATTTTACAGTTGGCCCACTTAGATATAATTGCAGCTTTTCAGGAACCTTATGCTTGTACTCTGGAATATTCTCTTTCTCTGTCAAGTAGATAAAATTAAAGCAGAGATCCGGAAGCCCTGAAAGGAAAATCTACTGATTTGTTGAAGTTTTGTTGAAGAACAGGTTGTCTTTTCTGGAAATTTTTGTTTCAGCTTGTTGGACAGCGGTTCTATCTCATTCATTTATCTAATGATCAGCATCATTTGAATACAGAAAAGCTGATATAGGGCAGAAACTTCGTAAGTGATGAGACGATGTTTCTGTGGTGAAGCTGAGCTTAAGGGAGTGGAATGGAAGGGTCTGCTCTGTGCTTGAGTAGCAGCTCATTCAGCATACCTGTTTTGGGGTTGGTTTTTCTTTTGGTTGGTTTGTTTCAAAGGTGGGTGTAACTGGTTGCTTGTTTTGTGTGGCTTTCTCTCTGAAAATTTGAGTTCTTGCATGTTACCCCTTAACTGCTACCTTTGGTCATTGTTCCCTATGAGGGTGAAGGAACCAAAACAGCTTAAAAACTGGTAGTGTGGGCTATGCTTATACTTCATTTCCCTGTCCCCAGGGTCAGTTTGGTATATATGGACCCACAACCACCCTATTTATGGCTCATCCCATATAGAGCAGGCTGCTTCAGTTTGTCAGTAGGAGGATATCTGGTGGGAGCTGTGAGGTAGGTTATTGCAATTGTGACTGACATGGGTCTAGGACAGCTCAACAAATGCTATCATGGGGGCCTAGTCCATGGGGCTACATAGCTTTTTAAAAGCTGAAAGAACTCGTATTTCCTATAGTTGTCAAAGATGAGGAGAAAGCAGCCTCACAATACCTTGTATTTTACTTGTTTTACAGTTGGACATCCTCTGCTTTGCAGGCAGAGAGGCATGTGGGGGTGCCTAGCATGACAGAATAGTGCTGGATGATGATGCTTGATGGAGGGTGTGAGAAACCTAGCGTGGTCTTGCTGCCTGTTGGAGTGAACCCAGGAACAATCTAACCACAAAAGCACTCCTAGGGAAGGAATCTGTACTTCTGCTCAGTAAGTAATCCTGGCAGTGCTCCAGAACGTGGGCAGCGCCAAAGGTGGAGAAAACTGGACCCCTGAGTGACAGGAGGCAAGCCACAACAGCGTTAACACCTTTGTGGGAAACAGCAATAGCTTCTAAGGAGTAGCAAGTACCAGACATCCACTATTAAGATGACCTGACAATGAGGGAGCCAACAAAACTAGTGAAGCGAGAAGGAAGAGCAGCAAGATGTCCTAAGGGCTAGGAGATCTGTGGCCCACCCCGCCCTAAAGGAAACAAAAGGCAGAAGGGAAAGGCATGCCTCTACCAGCTTCACTTAGTAGCCCAGGAGGTGTGCTGCTTTGGTTCTCCCGCTGCCTCTGTTGAGTAATTACCACTGCCGGGTGGGAAAAACTTATTGACAGTAAGGACAGTGGAGACAAGGAAAATGTCCTGATTGCTGGAGACGAAGAACAAACTGGACAATGGCGTGACCAGAGCGGCTTAGGGACAACTGATCCTGCCTTGGGGCACAAAATCTAGATCAGGGAACAGCAATGCTTTGAAGGTTACGGTACCAAGCTGTATTTTTTTATTTCCTAAAATAGAGCAGAAATTTGAGAATTGGGAGATGCTACCTCCCAACAAGGCCAGATGCTGACAAGCTTGTCAACTGGTATTAGTAGGTCTTTATTTATGCCAGGAGCTTGCACAGGTCCCTCTCTTAAGATGGCATGGCTTCCAGTTCTGAAGCATGTAGGTCAAAATATGTCCACGTGCATGTCCTTCTGGCATCTGTCATAGGTTTCTGTCTATAGACTGGACGACCTCTTGAAACACAGTTTCCTTCTGTCTGTTGCACAGTTCTGCTGCACCGATGCTGCTTAAAGTTGTGATTTATTCTCCTTTTCAAGCACACTTAAAAGGGGGAGGCAGGCCACAGAAAACAGTTGTGAACTGGAATAGCCTTTCACCACTGCAAACACAAAGTCCTAAAGTTCCAAAATGCCTAAGAAAGGCATGCTCAGAGATCAGAGAAATGCTGAAGGTTTTTCCACTGGTACAAATACTTCAGATCAGTTGTGAACAACCCTCTGCTAAAGAAAAAAAAATACCTGGGAGTGGGTACACTTGGGCAAGTGAACAACCCTCTGCTAAAGAAAAAAAAAACACCTGGGAGTGGGTACACTTGGGCAGTTAGTAGTGTGTCAAAATCAATGCTAGCAAACCAGGACACCCCCTCTTGTTCGTGCTTGTTCAGTTGTCTCGCAAGATGCACGGGGCAGAGAGAGGCTTACCGGGAAGCATGAGCAGCGGCACAGCAAGATTACGTGACAAGTGTAAATAGAAGAATTTGAGTAACTAAAAAAGGTGGTCTTCAGTCACTGTTTCTTTACTGACTAGGGTCAAGAAAGTACCAATTCCGATGTTTGCAGAGCAGCTGTGTAGTTTGCAAAAGCAGGTAGTGGCGTGAGGTTCGCATTCTGTCCTTTGATTGCCACTGCTCCTCTGTTCTGAAAGCTAGTAGTTATCTTAGTTCCTACAAATCATGGTTGCTAATGAATTATTTTCTACTTTTTTATTCATAAGTTTCTGTCAATTTTGCTTTGAACTAAAGGAGGTAGGAGGTTTCTCTTCAACCCAAGACTTTTTCAAAAGGGCGCTAGTCTCTTAGGTACAACTTAAAACGGCAGAGGAAGTGTTTTGTATCTTAGTGCAGTCATTTAATTCTACCTTTTTAAAAGCATGTTTGCTTTTTTGGTAGTCCCTACTTTACCCTGGGACACACATACCCTATTAAGGGTGCACTCCTGGAGGCTGCAGGAGCTCGTAGTAGTTGGGATAGTGGAACAGTTTTTTCTACAAGAATTAACGTAAAAAGCAGCAGGGGTGTGTGGGCAGGGACTTGAGATATATAGACAGTTTAAATCCACAGGCACAGGATATATGACCTGGAGGATGAAGAGCAGCACCATCAACTGGAGGAGATGATGTCTTTTAGGAAGAATTTTTTCTGCAGCTGGCTTGAGATGCTTCATGTGTTTTGTGTGTGAAAGTTCTTGCCTCTTTCTAAGAAGTTATAAACACATTTTCATTATCATCTTCTTTCTTCGATGTCCACTGCTATCAAGCTTAGTGAAGAAGAATGAAGAAATGGGTAATAATGGTCATTATCAGAGCAGGCAGGGAGCAGCCATGGAACCCCACAGCAGCAAGCGGGGGGCTTACTGTGAATGAAAAACTTCAAAGATTGCTATTTATCAAGAAAATGAAGGTAGCTAGTGTTTCCTCATTATTATAAAACGCAACTTCCCGATGTCTTAAAAAAAATAAAAATTGAGTAAGGTACAAAAGTAACTAAATGTGAATCTAGTCAACTGATGAAATGTATCTTCTCTGGCATCTAGATTGTTCCGCTGTTTCTGCGCAGTGGCTCTGCTGGTCGTGTCTTCCATTCCCGACTAGTCGTCTTTCCCAGGCATTATCAGGAAGCAGCATGGTTTTAGAGAAAGAACGAACCTTTTACTTCCTGCTCCCCTCTCCATGGCCGTTATGAACAGCCTTGTGCCACACAGGCTGGGTATCGCATGCAGAAGCGTGTGCAGCTTCCCCCCATCAAATAGTCTTATACCCACTCCTATAAGCGACCCAGCTTCTGAGCTTTTTGTCTTTGCTGCAGTTTCCACCATTTTGCTATGCCTTTATAGCCCCCACAACGCATGCTGAAAGTTTTTTGCCAAGAATTACATCATTCTTGTGTAATTACATCACACAACCCTAGCTAACATGCACTGTTTCTGTGGCTGTCGCAGCACACAGCGAGCGCGTGGGCTGTGCAGAGGTTTCAGTCTGGAGGTGTCAGAAAGCACGAGTGCTGAATTTTTTTTGGCGTAGTTCTGGCCTAATTCAAGGTTGAGAGCAGCTGTCGCCTCACGGAAAACTTTCACTTGGATTACTGTAAAATCCTCATTTTGGCAATGATCGCTATAAGCGAACTTGCTCAAGTAACGGCCGGACAAAACGTGATGAGGAAGGATGTTGTGGCAACTAACC
>NW_009205888.1:0-46859 GCF_000690835.1 Fulmarus glacialis | reverse complement strand
CTCAAGGTTCCTGGGCGCCAGGCCGGTTAGTGCCCTCCTCACTGGCCTTGAAGGCCCCGGGCAGCCAGGCAGCCCGCTGGTGGGGACGGCCCCGGACCCGGAGCGGGAAGCGAAACAGCGCGGAGCACTGTCCATACAATCGGTTTTCTTATAAACTCTGTATGAGGCTGCTCATAGTTGTGCTACGTTGATTCTGCCTGTAGAAATCCGGTGCCATCCTTGTCATAAATTCTGTGCTATACTAATCATAATATTTTATTCAGAAAATAAAGCTTTAATTGTAACTACCATTTAGTGCCATCATCATTTTGCCAAGGGTCCCTAAAAGAACCCGTCTGTCCCCTCGGTGTCGGGTGGCACTGTGACCTCAGGCATCTTCTCTGTCGGCTTTCCAGAGAGAGGACAAGTCTAGTGGGAATTCACAAATAGTGACGAGGGTGTCTCCAATATCCTGCCATTTTCCTGTGCTCAGGAATGTTTGAAGTCAATAAAAAAAGGAAAAAAAAGAAAAAAAAAAAATCAAAACTGACAACCCAGAATATGGAATCCCTTGGATTTAAGCATTTAGAATCTGTACCATCTTTTTATTTGAACTGAAGGCAGCAATGACCATTTCCACCCTGGTACACTAATGCTGCTGCTTGGAGTGCATTCGGAGGTACTCCTGGAGTTCAGAAATACCTTATTACATATCGCATGTGCTACGCAGCTCAGCAAGCAGGGGTGATGCCGAGAGCTGCGTTAAACACTTTTATTGGGAGGGTTTGTTACCAGCAGCATTGCAGGGGGTGCAACGGCCTGGCAGTAATCCTGTGAAGCAGCTTTTCCCTCCCCCTTACACACTCTCCCCTGCTGGGTCTAGGTCAAGGAAGAGCAAGATGCCCGTCGATGTGCCAGTCGCTGTCCTTCCCCAGTGATGACACCATAAATTTTCGAACCACAACAAGCTCCAGAAAAAAAGGATAATTGTAAAGCACGTCTTATCTTATAGTAGCTGTGATTTTAAGTGCTTTCCGTATGAAGATATGTCTGTATTTCCATTAGAAAGCCGGCTTTTGAGAGGTTGGGAGAGCTCAGCTACAAAATACTTGCTTTGAAATGAAACTTGGTTTAAACCAACCTATCTTTTTATACTTTACATACTTCATGTGTATAATACCATACATGTTATAAACATGCTACTGGGATATTTATTTTTTGGGATACTGAATTTTGATTTTGTTGATCAAAAGGCTAGTGGTTACTACTTTAGGAATTTTGAGGGGTTTGTATGTCAGCATTATTTTCCTTATATATGAAATCATCTAATGCAAAAAGCTTTATTAATATATTTTTTGCCTGTTATTTTGAAAGTAGACCCATTCGCAATATTAATATCTACAAAGCTCTCTCTTTTGTCTTTCCCCCCAAAAGTTCCAACATTCATTTAAACACAAAGTCAGACTCTGCGATTAGAATTTTCCATTGTAGTTAATGCTACACTATGTATGACCAAATCTACTATGGGATTTAAAAGCACAATCAGTAATGTATAGGAAATCTTTTAACTTCTTTCATGCATAAATTTAAATTAGTCTTAAAAATGTTCGTTTGAGGTTCTTTTTTTTAAAGGCAGCAGGGGCAGAAGAGGCACATATATTCAGTTATTAACACTTTCTTAAATGCTTTTTTCATTCAAAACTCTACTTTCTGAGAAAGTAAAATGCAGGTGAAGAGATGCCCTTTTGCTGGATGAACTGAGCTCATCCACTGTGCCTTCATCTGCTCTATATCTTGAAAAAAATCACATCTTATGTTTATAAAATGCATGGAAGTTGGATACACTGCTTTACTGCTTTCTCCTTTGGTTTTGAAGGTATTTGCCACTGATGCTTTCTAATTCATCCTAGAAGGTTCCTGAAAAGTAGTTTTCTAACCTCTACTTCTCACTTACTGCTGAAAAGAGACAAGACAAGGTTTTCTTGAAGTTCGGGAGAATTCAGGCAAAAACTCCTGAGAGCCTGAGACTCTTTCCAGCACCTCTTTGTTAAAATGAATGAACAGGTTTTGGGGAAGGGGAAGGGGAAAGGGAAGGGAAAGGGGAAGGGCAAGGGGAAGGGCAAGGGGAAGGGGAAGGGGAAGGAAAGGGACATTTACCTTTTCCAGTTGTTTGGCGGTCAGAACGATGAGTTCTGCATACTGAGATGAATATCCAAAAGCAACATACCACAAAACCGAACATAATAGCTCCAAAACAATTAAATTCACAAGCCAATTGTCTAAGAGTTAGCCCTTTCAGTTCAGATTTGAAGTATACCTCAGAGAGAGTGGTTTTTTATATATACTAGGTCACACTTATCCACCAAGTTCCGTCAACAGATTTCAAGGGGACTGAAATAAACAGCAGGTTATAAGTTAAGAAATGTCCCCACAACCCACACTAAAAAGTTGCTGTGGAGACAAGACAGGGAAACCCTCTAACAAATGTGGGTTTGTATTTGATCAGTGCTGCAATCCCACCTTTGGGAAACTGTACTTAACGCTGCATCACAGTTTGATATTTTGAAATATGTTATTTGTTATTCTTGCTAAAAAAAAGATGTTTTTTTTTTTGTAAAGTGGAAGAAGAATCTACCACTTCTGTTGGAAACTAATCAGAAAGGCACTGGTTATAGAAAAGAAGCTTGATTAAAAAAAAAAAAGATTAAATGGGATACTTTGTACATTTGCAGACTGATTTGGGTTTTATTACTCAAGTTAAAATGTAATCACTGTGTTTTGAAATAATGTCTTCAAACATACTTGCAAAATTGAGGAATTTCAAGGTTAAAGCTAGAAAGTTATGCATTCTGCAGCAGCTAGGCACATCTGGGTGAGCCCTTATCTGATTCAGAGACATGGCCTATTTGTGCCTTGGACTAAATTGCCCGGCTCCTGTGGCTTTAAACACACTGATTTTTTTTTTTTCATTTGTTTGCTAGCCTATGATTCAGTGTTCATGTTTTAAAGAAGTGCCGGTTGGCGTTCGAACTGGTGGTACTGATCTTCGTGTCCGCGGGGACAATTAGCGACACAACCGGGGCTGAGACACCTAAAGCAGCCTCACTGAAGCAAGCCGGTCCTCCCATTACCTCTGTCACTTAAAGTCAATACAGACTGCACATCCACCTACTGGCAGCTTTAATCAATGTCCATCATGTCCAGAGAAAATAGCCTCCAGAACGGAGCAAGAAACTCGCCTGCCACCAGCATCCCTTGTCTCTCCCATATGGGCAGGACACGATTCCTCGGGCTTAGCCAACAATTACATGCTCTGAACTGATCAATTCAGTCAATTTACTGTGCAAAGGAAATTGATCCTCCAGAACAAAGGGATCTGCCAGCAGGAAGGTACCTGAGAAAGCAGCATGCCTGTGTAAACAGTGCTGTTCTTGCCCCAGTGTGGAGTGGCCCAGCGCCATATGGTGCCACTATGAACTTATTAACTGACGGATTAACTCATCTCAGCATTTGGGATCCCCAGTTTCCAGCTGTGAGGATGATTGATGGGCTAACTACTGCTTCAGTCTTGGAAGTTATTTCCTCCATTTAGCAGAGTCAAGAAGACAGAAAATTGCCCCCTTTGTAAATGCTAATCTCACCACTCCTTCGAACACCCAACATAGCAATTTATTCCAGGCAAAGTCTTAAAATTGGTATAGTACACATCAAATGCATACTAATTAGCAATTTCTTTTGAAGGCTCCATCACTTATTAAGGGTCTCCTTTTCCATATGTTCACCATGCCCCACTTCACCCTTTAATTACAGCACTTTCTACTAATTGTGAGAAGGTACATTGTATCCGGTATCTGTATTAAATACTGCACCTTCTGAGCCCTAATTTAGGGTCAGATAGAAAATAGGCAGATAGGCATAAAGTCTTAGGGGTACAGTTCTCCTTTTAGGCATATTCATTTTTATTCCCGCTGGTGATGCTTCTGAAGGGAGCGCCCCATGAAAAGGGGGTTTCTTTAGAAAAAGCAAACCTCATGTCCACACGGCATTGTACCAGCACTGGCAATGAGGCCGTGGTTTTCTCACTGCTGCTGAGTAGGGTCTCACTACCAGCAGTTTATTTCTTGGTACCTTCTAGCGGGAATATGTCAGTAAATCTTAAAACGGGTGATCTGCGGTGGATCAGAGGATTTGGTCTGTCCATTTCGGTCTGTGTTGACTCAGACCATGATTATTTTCTTTATACCCTGTATGATTCTTTATTGATTGTATAATGGGTCTTCCATTCTTAAAAGCCTAGCACTATGTTACTTGTGGCTACCACCACTCACACTAGAATTGCAGCATGAAGATGTAAAAGAAACAGAGAAGAAAAAATACCCAAACTGAGTCAGAGGCATATAAAAAATTCACATCTTTTTCTTGCTGAAAACATTCAAATGTGCTCCTTCTTTTGCTTTCCCTATGCCAAGCAACTGCAACCATAACCTCGATAAGTAATTTGTCTTTGAGCCTATCGTGGCATAAATATAACTGGAGATAGATAAATAAACGGCCAAGTTCTAAAGCAGGTTTCACTACTATGGTATTTATTTTCACATGATCCTTGTAGGCAACTTCGAGTTGGTTTAGTTCATTGTCTTTTGCAACACATACAGCATCTAAAGCCCCATTCAAAGTGAATATATTGTTAGGAATTGAGGGAAACTATGTCATGCAGATTAGAACAAATAAAAGCTCCAGATGCTTGCTGAAATTTATGTTTTAATGGTGTCTCTATCATTGCTTAAAAGATGAATATGCCTTTTTTGTGTTGAATTAAAAGAAGATGATCATTTCAGAGCATATGTAAGGATGATAATTTGTTTGAGGGAAAAAGAAACTTGGGTTCTTTTAGTCACTCCTGTGCAATGAAAGCAGAGCTTGCCTGAAGCCAGGAGAAAGTATTCACTCAAAACTTTAATATTTTTCTGTGTTTTTGTTGAAACTTCATTTCAGGCAAGATTTTCCCACCAGTTCTAAGTGAAAAAAATTGAACACATCCTTATCTTTTAAAAGGAACATTAAAGGAAGCACTATCTCATTTCGTTTCATATTGCAGCATTTAAAATAATTACATCAAAGATTAAAACTGAGGTTAAAACAGATGTTCGCACATATGAGTGCTGGCTGCCAGCAAGTTCCGCGTTTGGGTCTGCTACCAAAAGAAATCCACTGAACAGACATACTAGCCAAATTTGTGATTTCTCCAAGAGCCTTAACTCAAGTGTACTTTAGAATTCCACCATGTAAGACCAAGGACCAGTGCAGGAGATCCAGGGGATAACTTTTAACTTGGGGTAGCCTTTACCTGGAGGTGCACCAGCGGCACCATCAGAAGAGGCTTGCACTGTACTCCAGCGGCCGCAGCGAGATTGTTGCTAGCAGCCCATTTATTCTAACCCGGGCATCTGTCCACTACACAAAAGAATCAACATGCCTTTAATTTACACAGCTCTTACAAAACGTCATGTTAACAGTAAGATTTATCTATGTGTCTATAGGTAAGGTGCAATATTTGTACCAGCTGTGTGTGACCTGTGGACAGGGGGAGGCCATGGCCAGACTTAGAGCTGCCCCATCCTAATGGCATCCACCCAGCCTTTGGTCTCAGTGTCTGAAGCAACAACTATACCTGCCCTGTAACAGCTACACACGATGGACCTGGTCACACAGACATCTTCTGGGCAATGGAGGTGTTCACTGGACACCTACTTTAGAAGGAAGCTGGAAAATTATTTTTTTATCTTGTTGAAACATCCCTTGCCGACACTTTCGGAAAAAAAGTGTTTTGATTTCAACCAATTTCTTTTAACTGCGGTTTAACATACAGTCTCGGAAATAGTTGTGAAAGGTAATGGAATTATTTGCCATTCCTCTGAAATGTTTATTTATTTTTTAACCAAACCCAATAATCTACTAAGCCTACATTACATTGCACTTCCATTTTCAACACTCAAGTCCTTACAAATGTGATGTGATGACTGGAACAATTTTTCAAAGTTCTACAATTTCAGACTGTGTTAGGAAAAAACCCAACAAAACAACAATAAGCAAACAAAAAAAACCCCAAACTGAAAAAAGACAGACTGAAAAACAAAGAAAAAAAAGTAATTTACCATACTAATGACTGAAGAAAAAAAGGCCTTTACTTGAGAAGCAGGTACCTAATGGCAGCTTACAACTGCAGAGGAGAAATGAGGAGCTCCTTTTTTGTGTGTGTGTTTATATCTATGCACACATGTGTACACATGTACATATATGTGTATATGTGTATATGTTTATA
This sequence comes from Fulmarus glacialis, assembly GCF_000690835.1. Classification (NCBI taxonomy): domain Eukaryota; kingdom Metazoa; phylum Chordata; class Aves; order Procellariiformes; family Procellariidae; genus Fulmarus; species Fulmarus glacialis. The sequence goes on along the minus strand of NW_009205888.1, from coordinate 40,558 downwards.
AGTCTGTGTATATATCTATGTGATATATACAAATAATGTTATGACTTAAGACCTTGAATTTGGGAGGGGAGAGTACAGCACAGAATTTTTTTGAGCACTGAAAACTGACAGTGCTGCATTTTGTTTGAAGTTCAATCATGTTTCAAAGGATTAAAGTATTTTTCACTTGTTAAAAAAAAATACATGTATCTCTTGGCTGGCACTTCATATTATATGTCATGTCTGTGCCTGTTGTGCTTTGGGATGGACCAACATTTTCAACCTCAAAAACCGTGATTTGAATTGGGAACTGACAGACCCCTACAGTCCTGCAAGTGACAATGTTATCATGAAGAAATGTAATTAAATTGTCCCTGTCAGGGAGAGATTTGGCCAATCACTCAGTGTTCATCTTATATGCAAGCACTTATTTGATTAGCTATTTGTTTCATTGTCTTTAGGTGCTTTATTTTCAGCGGGAGCATCATGCTGATCAAACTACACCTCTTATTCCTTCTAATTAGGAATGCAGCATCTTTATATTCTCAAGTTAGGCATCTCAAAAGCATTCCTAAAATATCAGATCCTCTGTCAACTGAGTTGAACAACATGATAATAACTGTATTTTTCTTTCTAACATCAAAGCTCCAGAAGGGGTGACATACATCTTGGACTCAAGCATGGAGGTCAGTTGAACCCAGAGATGTTTTGTTGCTGATTTTATAGCATAAAAGTTGCTTTTAAAAGGAGTGTTCAGTTACATGACTACTTAACTGCTGCCCTAAGTTCATGTATTAGTAGTGCTTTGCTAAGGTGTGCGGTTTTTTCCCCCTCATGCACTGCCATTTATTTTAATAGACTGCTGCCCTAAGTTCATGTATTAGTAGTACTTTGCTAAGGTGTGCGGTTTTTTTCCCCTCATGCACTGCCATTTATTTTAATACAGAAAATGAGCGAGGAGGCAAGGCTCAGATCTGCAGAAACATCAGGGAAACTGAAGAATTGTAAACTCCGCTTCGAAAATTTACAGGGAGGAATTAATATTTGCTTTCTTATCCCTCCCTAAATTTTAACTATCCTGCATAGGTCTAGGAGAGGCTCTAACCTCAGCTTACTAACAGTCACCGAGTGATTTCCACCCTTCCTTCTCCTCTCCCCCTTTCCTAAACGCATGTTTTTTTCCTGTTGTAGTGCAAAAATCCCAGACCCAGAGTAGCTACCTCCCATGCGTGGGAACGCTCTCAGAGTGGACTTAAGCTCCCAAATGCCTTGTGAGTCTGTCCCGAGAGGACGTGCGATGCCCTGATGGTCTCTGTGAGAAGAGCTTCTGCTCCCGACCGAATATTGTCAGTGCGTTGATCGTTTTTCCTCCAAATTCAAGGTTTGCGATTGTTGAATTGCTGCCTCCCAGAAGAGCTGCAAACAAACGTAAAGCTGGATCCTTTTTCTTATCACAGAATTTCTCATCTCCTTCCAATACAGCAATGGCCAGAGGTGGCAAAAGAATCACATGAACCCTCCCTCCCAGGATTTTATGAGTACGGGGGACAATCCTCGAGCCACCGTTGGAAGCGAGAGCTGTTTTAAATTACCAAAGCAGCAAGCAGAATAAAAAGTAATTGTGATGGAAGAACTGGCCATGTTTCCTACGGTAAAATTCCCAATTGATGGAATGTGAAACTTTTCACTTGAATTAGTGTAAGAGCATTTCGAGGGCAACGGTCCAAAGAAATAAAGCATTTTTAATTGGGGTAGCAGGAGGGAGAAGGGAGTGCTTCTCACCATGCTAATTGGAAAAGCAAACTCACTGATTTTATACACTGGCTTGGTCAAGAGCTTTCTTTTATGCTTTAGTTTATTTAAACATGGCACATCTGTGGCTCCAGTGCATTGCACACAGATGGCATCCCTTTTTGTTAAAGTGCTTTACGACAGCATTGCTTACTTGTCAGTCTGGATAACTTCAGATAATATGAAGAAACTGCTTTCGTTATGCTTAATGACAGTTTCATTCATTACACCCCTTCATCCTTTATCTGGCTTTTGTAGAGTCCTAAAATTCCTCTCATTTACGGGAATGCCCTGGGCATGGAAAAGTTGCCTCAGACAAACAGCACATCACCTTTCCTTCTCTGGTGTGCAGCTCCCTGCGAAAGCTCCTGTGACACACCAGGGGCTGCTGCCTGAAAAACGGGAGCAAGAAGCAGGTGGGCAGGAGGGAATGACAGAAGCCTGTGTACATATTAAGTGCTACTCATTCAAGTGGGTCCCCAGTGAATATGGCCACTACGCAGGGGTGAAAGGGCAGAGAATTAATGACAATCGCCTTAGCAATGTCAGAGAAGCAACAAGTCACCTTCCCACACTGGCCTTGATCTTGCCTGCAAGGGTCATTGCATCATGCATGGTGCCATGCACGAAGCAGCCTTGCCCCAGCCCCTGCGGAGGCTGTGCGTGAGTGCAATTAAACGCTGGACATCATTATCCACAAGGCATGGTGGTAAGAGTCAAGTCCCTGTACCTTTTTCCTTACTTGCAAGAGGAGAGGGACCGGATCGGGTGGGAAAGGAGACTGGGCTTTGGAAATGGTGCCTTGAGTCCTACCAGAGGCTGGAGGAGCTTGTACGTCTTCAAGCTGAACATCAGTTAAATGATGGGGTGATGTGCACAGCCTAGACCATTTCACACGGCCGGGTTGCAGGAGCAGGCTGCAAGTCGCTCTTACCACCACTGTTCAAATGGAGAGTTTTACACTTGGAGATTAACAACGCCTGGATATTTTGGGCATGTTTTTTCCACATGCCTGCTCATTCACTAGCTCAATGGGCAGATCTGTAACGAGGCATTGCCAGGCCTGTCATGGCCTCAGGCAAACAGGAATGGAAAAGCGCCTCAAAGGGCACATGACCTTCTGTCTCAGGCTGTGCAGTTGTCTATGAAATAGCCATATACTGGGGGTTGATGTCCGAGAAATGGGAGAAATGGGAGAATGCCATTTTCATGCCAGTTCCTTTCTGCATTTTTCCCTTTTTCCTTTGAGCTTGATCCAGCTGCTGCCGCCAGCAAGGTCTAGTACAGTGCCATGGTTTTTCAGCTCATCTTCCTGGGTGGCAGCAGGCACAAAGCAACCTGAACATGCAAGCTCCTGTCTCCTGCTACTCTCACTTTGACAGCCAAGTAGCAGACAGTAGTTACCTGTGCTTGGGAAATGAAAGGGTATTGCCATATTACCCATCCTCTGAGCTGGCAATACATGGAAACATGACGTGACTGTGCTTTCTGTGGCTTTCTGTGCAAGCTTTGAGTTCCCATCATCAGAGCAGTGTTTCAGGACTGATGTACAAACAACTTAGATTAGAAGAGCGTTCAGGATGGTCTGGTATGCAACTTCCGGATAAGTTTGTCCTGGAAAGAGATTGGCAATTTAATCTGTTTTTTGTGCTTTCTTTCATTTTGATCCCAGCCTAAAAAGGTTTATGGACCATTTCACCTCGCAGAATAGCTGGACATTCCCAGCTGCCTGTGACCCATCCCTTCACTCTTCACCGTACCAATAAATGCCCATCCTCTGATTAGGTATTTCATTCCCAGCTTATGCCACCAGAAGCAGTGATATTGATAATAACTGGGGACTTTGAGGTAAAAGATTCGTGGAAGCAAGTCTTAATGAAATATATCAACAGAATTTTGAACATAAATTGCATTTTACATATAGGAACTGGAAAAAACTTTAAAATGACTCCTCAAATGAAGATGCCTTTGATTGAAAAAATATTTTGATGGAGGAAACTATAATTATTTTGGATAGTCAAGATTTAGCAGTCCTGCCCAAAGTACCAGGGCAATGTAGTCTTCACCACCATTGTGTCCGACTGTCTGACCAACTCTTTAGGCTCGAAGGCAGGATAGTCAGTTTTCAACAGTCACAGCGGAAATGTGGACAAGATTTCCTTTCCTCTCTAAGCTCTAAGTTTATAAGAAGAAGCTACTACTTTAATTTCTATCTGAAACTTCAGAAACAGGCTTATTCTGGCTCTGCACCCAGGACGTGTCTCTCTGATGAGGAGGAGATTGCTGCGTCCCCGGCACAGGGATGTGTGGGGAGAGCAGGAGGGCGGGAGGACTCTTTTGTAGCTGGTCCTTGTGGACTTCCAAGGGTGAATCCAGGCTGAGGAGAGTATTAATTCTAAAGAAAAGTAATAGAAAAGTAAATACAAAAATGAGCATAGACTTGCCTCCGAATCCTAATATCTTTATCCTCGGGGATTTTGATTCCATTACAAATATTAGCAAAGATCAAGGGCATTTTATTTTAAGGGCAAGTCTAATTGGAAAGAAGTTAATTCTACAAAAGTGGAAGTCAGCTGAAGAAATTAAAATTGATGTGAGGTCTGCAGTGGAGGTGTCAGATCCTTTAGGATTCTTCCCACAAGTGAGTCAAACTTCAGTCTTCAAGGGACCTTTTATATCTTCCAAACCCCAACCCACTCTTCCCTTTTGTCGTCCTAAGTCCTCCCAGCCCTTCCTGTGCACATTTTGCCTTTGATATTCTTGCAGATATTTCTCTCCCCTTCCCAGCATGCTCTTTTGGAGGCACAAAATGCTCTCTGACACCTAACTAGACTGCCAAGAAAAGCAGGGGGTGCCTTCCCCGTTGGTTATTTTAGCTGCTCCCCTTCTGAAGTCCACTTTGTCTATTTTCACTGCCTCTGCCAGTAGGGAAACACACTGAGACAGATGGCAAACACTGGCTTTTTAATAAACAATGAGTGTGCATGGCACACCAAACCTCCCCTCAGAGTCAGTGAGTGGCATCCAAGGTGATTTCCTTAAGAAAAGCCTCATCAAAGAAAAAAAATGAAGAGCCTTGCCTCATTTTTTAGAATTATGATTTTTACTCCTGCTCTTCTTCATCAGTTGTTGAAGTGATGCATCTCAAGTGGCCAAAGCAACAAAAAAGTCAATTTGGCCATGCAGATGAAGTACACAATGGGAAAGAGAAGACCCAACGAGATGAGATTAACTTCAAGTTTCTTTCTTACCTTGTTCTCTAAAGAAACAAAGCTCACATTCTCGCAGGGTGTGAGCATGCACCCCTATCTCCGTGTCTGCGCGTGTGCGTCTTCCTTCCTAACATCCTTTGGGCCAATTTCAGTGAAATTGCAAAGGGTGCATGGTCTGAAGCCATTCTATTCCTACAAGTTTTATGAGGAAGCAAGGTATCGCCATCTGCTTGCCTTGCTGTGACTCTGCTCCCTACTGGCCTCTGCTGAATCCCGCTGGACGCTTTGTCTAACTGTGCACAGCTGCTTTTATGATCATGATAAACAGCTGGGCAGATGAGCGAGGTCCTGCCAGCATCTCTACCGAAGCACAGTCTGCACACAGCATGGGTACCAGCTCTGCCTCTCAGTGCTGAGAGAAAATAGCTACATGCACTGTAATTAAAATCAATTATATAAAGGCAATTCTATGGTGTTGCCCTCAATAAAAAGCTCCATAATGCTAAAACCATTTAAAGGTTATTTTGGGTATACAGGGATTTTACCATTATGTTAACAGTTCCTGTAATTGTGCTAGAAAGAATACAAAACTACAAGATATTACGGGATGATATCTGCTGTATAAAAATTGAAAAGAATTACATCATAACTAATCAGTTGGAAAAGTAGCTGGTTACAGAAATACACAAAATCTAAAGGTACAGCATAAGGAAAATCAAGGACCCACATCACATTTCAACACATATTGCCTGGCTAAATGCAGACTTCTTGGTTTATCAAAAAAATTAATGTGAAATAAAGACACTTTCAAGAAGAAACATGCAATAAGTTACAAAACCAAAATAGCAAATTATAAATTTAACTTGATTGTGACATTTGAAAGTCAGAGTAAAATGTTTCAAAATCGTCTCTATAATGAGAAATAACTAAGAGTAGCAAAGAACTGCAGTCTTACTCAGAGGCCACAATTACAATGATTTTATCAAACCTGGAGGAACCTGGTGGCTTGTGAACATGTGAGAGTCCTTCATTTATAAGTCCACTCCTAAGCCTCCAGATTGCAGAAAAAAGCAAGAAGACACCGTTGGAAAATGGAAAGAATAATTTCTAAAAACAAAGCAGCCGCATGTTTAGCTAAAATGTTGATATTGGTAGTACATGAATTTCTGGCCAAGTTAATGGTATAGAAGTTCATGGTCAAAATACTTTTTTTAACTGATTAAGCAGTCGTTAGTCTTGGTTTTTTGAAATGTTTATGATATGGACTAAAGAAGGGGGGACATAGCTCTGAAATTCCACTTTATAGATGTAACATTTATTTTGACTCAACAAAACATTTCCAAGACATAAACACATACTTATAGCTGTGCTTATGTCAGCCTGCACACAATAAGCAGGTTTCTTGAGAATGTGCTTAACTTTAATCATCAAAATAAGAATCAATAGCACGCTTTATGTCCTTGAGATTTGTATTCGTTCAGGTATCTTATCATAAAACTGAACTGAAGAGATGCATTAAACACACAGATCCATTGCCCATTAAATCCTACCTCCAGCACAGCGTGTCCACAGCATGGCCATTCTCCACCATCGGGATGCTCAGGGCCAGGCCCTGCCCCTGGTCCCCTCCACCCACTGCAGGTGGGTATTACTGGCCTTGCTACATAAAGCAGGGAGTTAGAGAAAGACCAAAGGACAGAAATAAAGCAGGAAGAGGAGGACAGACCCCAGGCAGAAAGGAAAGGTAGAAGGAGTTCCTGCTTTGGACGAGCAAACATCTCTGGGAACCAAAATTTCCTTGTGACTACCCTAGCCAAACTCAATGGAACAAGGACCAATTTTCAGAAAAATAAACACAACAGAAAGTACTCAGCTCTTGCTGGGAATAGAATATTTTAATTGCCTGCTGGCATTTGTTAAAGCTCTAGCAGCTCCACTTAATTCCTTGGGCACACCCCAAGGTTTGAGGTATTGTAGGCAGCTCTGAAACATGCAACGCTGCAGTTGTGAGCGTATGCACTGGGGAGAGAAATATTAGGAATGAATGTGTCCCCAGGGAAGGCCATCCTTCTAGATAGCAGGGGAGGCCACAAAACAGCACGAGTTTGCTCTTTCAGGGGTCTCTTAGAGGAAAAAAGAATACAGGCAGCGTTTTCTATTTTAAAAGTATCTGTTCTGCAGTTTTTCATTTCAAGTAACACATCTCCAGGGAGGGTGGGAAGGGAGTGGGCTAGCAGTTCAAAAGGAGAAGTCTCACTTAATCAAATAGTTAAAATTTTGGTCCTACCAAAATAAGTAGGCTAGACCCCAATCACCATGACCATCTAGACATGAACCATCCCTGTAGAAAACATTTCCAAAGGGAACTTCAAAGAAAAGGTTATCGGTCAGAGAGATTACCCAGGGAATTTTGCCAGGTCATGTGGAGTAACTTACTCATATGTAAAATACCACAGGATACATTAAATGTTTGTGAGGGTGGAAGATCTTAATTTTACTTTTCAAATGAATGCGCTTTCAGCCCCGTGGCAGCCTCTACCACCTACTCACAAGTGACTCAGCTGGAGGTTGTGCTAACTCTTGGCACACTGCATTTTTCAGTGCTGAGAGGCTCTCTAAGACATTAATCTGCCTGATGCAACCAAGTTTATGGCATCTGACAGGACCACAGTCAGCAGTGTTTTGTCGGGATAAAGAATCATACTGTTAAAAACATATTTTTTATTACAATTTAGGAGTATGATTCAAATTTGGGTGCAAATTATTAATGAATAATTATTAATTAATCTGCCAGAGGTTGTATTTTTCCACTGTGTATCTCAGGAGACCCAAGCCAAAAAGCAGAGTGCAACAGTAGTTTTATTAAGGAGTTTACCCCATTGATACAGGGCATGAAAGCAGAAGGAGCATAGGGAATTAAAAAAATCAGCAAAGTAAGGATCGAGGCTAGCGTGATAATGTGAAAGACAACTAGGGTAAGAGATTAGTTACGGTCTTCAGAGCAAGGCATTCTTGTTTACGGTGCTCTGGCAATGCATCTTCAAATAACATTTCTCATCAGGATTGCTTTTGTATTGAAGGAGGTGCTAAAAAGGAACCATCTCTATTTGTACACCTCTGTGCTCACACAAACGCATCTCAGGCATATTCTTTTACACAATCTGGACGACTCCACACAGAACGAACCTTTATGTAGGTATGAAAAATATGTTGACCTGGTCCTGTGCTGGGTACCATAGCTGACTATGATTATAAGGGGAAATAAATGCATGAGCTAGAAATGATCAAAACTAACATAAGTTATGATGGCAACTTCTGGAATCAAAGACCCAAGCGTTATGGGCACAGTAGCATTGTACATACGCTGTAAGACTGTACCATGATAAAATCCTTTGGGGAAATTTAAATAATGGAAGAAATTACTCTTAAGTTAAATGATACACTTTATAACCCACTTCTTATTTTAGAAACATTTAATAATATTAAATTACCTAAATGGCTAGGGAGGGCTATGCTCAGCGATTTACTAATTGCCAGCAGAGTCGTTCCAAAAATGGAAACCCCAAATGACCGCACCCCAGTTCTGGCCCACTCACTAATAGATTGTGACTACTCTGAAAAAGTTCACTTTCAAATATGTGAGAGCTGATTGCATTTGACATTGCTTCTAGTTTGACTACATGAGGTGACCTCCAAGCCTCTCTCAAATTAATGTAAAATATTTCTTGTAAATTTAGTGAGATGATGAAGCCACACACTCGAGCCTCTCTGTTGCTGCTTCTTCCCATTTGTTCAGAAGAAGCTTCAGCAGACCATTGCAAAATATAAATCAGTTGTCGTGGGAGGCTGCTTTTTTGAATTGCATAGCATGCAAACCAGTGATGGAATTAACACCACATTCAGTCCGGTGAACTGTCGGCTATTCATCCTTTTTAGGCTGTTCATGTGCATAAATTCAGGTATATATCTACTTTTTCTTAATTTTTCTGAGTTGTGCCTCAAGTCTGTGAATTACATGGAATGGATAGTAGCATAGGCAGAGACTCTACTTCACTAGTAAGGCATAAAGCATATAGCTAACTAGCACATTAATTCATATACAGTTCTTTATGGTATAATGCTAATTTCAAAACTTTCTCTGTAAATTATTGTCGTAGTTTAACCCCAGCTGGCAACTAAGCCCCACACATCCCCGGTGGGATGAGTAAAAGTGAGAAAACTCGTGGGTTGAGATAAAGACAGTTCAACAGGTGAAGCAAAAGCTGCGCACACAAGCAAAGCAAACCAAGGAATTAATTCACTCCTTCCCACCGGCAGACAGGTATTCAGCCATCTCCAGGAAAGCAGGGCTCCATCATGCGTTACTTGGGAAGACAAATGCCATCACTCCGAATGTCCCCCCCTCCTTCTTCTTCCCCCAGCTTTATATGCTGAGCATGATGTCATATGGTATGGGATATGCCTTTGGTCATTGGGGTCAGCTGTCCTGGCTGTGTACCCTCCCAGCTTCTTGGGCCCCCCCAGCCTGCTCGCTGGTGGGGTGGGGTGAGGAGCAGAAAAGGCCTTGACTGTGTGTAAGCACTGCTTAGCAGGAACAAAAACATCCCTGTGTTATCAACACTGTTTTCTGCACAAATCCAAAACCTAGCCCCATACTAGCTATTATGGAAAAAATTAACTCTATCCCAGCCAAAACCAGCACAAATGTGTGGAATACATTTATTCTATGTCTGACTTCTTTAAGAAGAATACCAAAAAAGTCTATTTAATTGGAAAGAGTTCACAGGAATATTCTCACACTTTACACATTATTTAAAACAAATAACTTCCCTGGAAATTTCCCTGGGAATTTTGTTCTTTTTTTTTTTTCCTTTTTTTTTTTTTTAAACTGGGTTAGGACAATTCCTGTAAAATGCCTTTGAAAATATAGGTAGTGCTGGGCCTGCAGAAGGGGAAGAGAGAACCTCTAGTGTGTCTGGGAGGGCTGGTAGACTTGTGGCAGTGAATTAAAATCAGCATGCTAAAGCTGTTACTGCCTTCAGCTGTTTGACCCATCTTTCAAACAGATGGATGACCAACTCAGAATGAACTGATCTACTCACAAATCAGTTCCTGACTTGCTGGTTTTCAGCCTGGCACGCTAATGTGAACTAATTCAGATTTTGTTTTTTCTTAATAAACTGTGCTGAAACCAGCGTCAGTTCAGGAGCTGATTCATGAACGAACTGGATGGTTTTGCCTCAGGGTCAAAAATATCATGGAAGAGATAGGGCAAATACCTGAGGGATGTAACTAATCCACTGTCCAATTTTCATTGGTTCTACATCCACTTTTGTAAGCAGTCTGTCTGCCTATGAATCTCAGTCTGAATTTTATTATGTCTTTTATATGACATATGGTTTATATGGTTTCCATAGTACTGCCCTGCAACAGATACCTGAAAGGTGCCATTCGGCGAAGCAGTTGGAAGCATACTTAAAGTTAATGGCCTTTAACATGTGTTTTAATAATTTGCCATATTCCCACCTATTTATCCAAGGTTTATCTAATTCGTTTAACACAGCAACATTTAACAGCTTTACCAGATGTAAAGACAGACCCCTAGCTGATGCAGAACCCAAAAGGATTTTTAAGAAGCTTTTGCTGTGCCATACTTTAAAACACACCTTGGGGTTGAAAACCAACAAAATAAGAGAACTGAGCCTCACTTGCATGGATGCCTTTGGTTCCTCTTCTCCCACCAGCACACTGACACTGGGTCAAAGAAATCACCCATGTGTAGCTGCTAGCAGCATAGAAAGAAACAGTGGGACATATCTCACCCACTTTGGGGTTCTCTATCATTGCCACGTGACAATAACAAGCAACCCTTTTTCTTAAGGCTTGCTTGCCTGAGTGCCTCCCCTCTTTTCTCCCCATCTTCCCCTGGCTTCATGTTCATTTTGCCTGCTGTTGCAGAACTGCAGGAGTTGCCCTGCTTTGCTATTTATACCTTGAAGAATGTGAAGATCATCCCGTGTTTCAACTGGGAAAATGCAATAGATGAGAAAACTGAGGCTGTCACAAAATGCTTCAAATATTTTTATGGAAACAGACAGGTGGATTTAATTGTTTCTCAAAGCCAGGAAAACATGGAGCACCATTTTTCTATCTGGCTGGATTAAGCAATTGTTGTGGTTTAACCTGGCAGGCATCTAAACACCACACAGCCGTTTGCTCACTCCCCCTTCAGTAGGATGAGGGAGAGAATTGGGGACAAAAAAAGAAGTAAGATTCATGGGTTGAGATAAAGACAGTTTAATAGGACAGAAAAGGAAGGGAATAATGATGATGATGATGATGATGATGATAAAAGAATGTACAAAATAAGTGATGCACAATGCAATTGCTCACTACCCGTCAACCCATGCCAGACAGTTCCCGAGCAGTGACGCCCTGGCCAGCTTTCCTCTGGTTTATATAGTGAGCATGACATCATATAGTGCGGAATATCCCTTTGGCCAGTTGGGTCAGCTGTCCTGACTGTGCCCCCTCCCAACTCCTTGTGCATCTCCAGCCTTCGCAGTCAGTAGAGCATAAGAAGCTGAAAAGTTCTTGACTTAGAGTAAGCACTACTCAGCAGCAACTATAACATCAGTGTGTTATCAACATTATTCTCATCCTAAATCCAAAACACAACACTATACCAGCTACTAGGAAGAAAATTAACTCTATCCCAGCTGAAACAAGGACAGTGTCCTGGTCCACCATTATTTTTAGGTGGTAATGTAAGAGGAGCAGGGGCAAACTTTGTGTTGAGATCCTTCACTGCTGTTGGGTTGTGCATGCTCTTCGGCAATGATTTCTACCATGAGGTTATGAAATACCAGGTGCCTAAGGCGACAAGCTGTTTTCCCCACAAGCCTGCAACATCATTTAGCATTAAATAAATTAACTTTAGAAGGGATGATCAGATTAGCGCGTAGGAAGGCAGAAAAAAACCCCAAACCCTCTTTAAAATCCAGAGCAGATTTTAATAAATTAGCAGGAAGCCATTTTTCAATGTTTAAGCTAAGATTTGTGAGAAATCCAGTGACATGCACATTTGTACTTCAGTTGGCACGATGGCAGAGCTGAGACCTCCTGTCAGGACCAGCCGATGGAGCAGGTAGACCTTGGTGAGGAGTTATTGGCATAACAATGAGAACTGGTACTGTTCGTCAAAGAAATCTGGAAGATGCTAAAGTGCACAGACCCTGAATCAGAACCTTTTAAATTCATTTCCTTAGCCTTCTGACTTCTGGTATTTGCTTCCTACTGTATCTGTGTTTCTTAAACCTACCATTTATAAGGCACACAACACCATCAAGTGAAAAAACTATTGATGCAGAAGAGTGAGATTGCAGCTGGCATGCATCTCCATCGCTTTATCAGACCAACAGTGTTCAGATCCCTAGAAATTTGCCCCTACCAGGATAGCTCCCATCCCTTTTTCCCTGCCGCTTGTCTTACAGCCTGTATATGGCATGTGAGTGTCGAAGAGCTGAAAGGTATCTATTAAAGTATTGACAGCCATTATAAAGGTCAGACTGTCTCTTCTTTTTTTCTGATTTTCAGCTGTTCCTTGATAAAACTGGCAACACTTTCTCTATTTGCACAGAGTTGAGCTATCAGGTATATTTGATGAAGGAGCCTGAGTAAACTGAAAAATAGCAATTTAATTCCTGGAACAGACACTAAAAAAATGTTTGCTTTGTGACTGCTTAATGAGAAGAAGGGCCTGGCTCTTTCAAATTTTGTCATGAAGTGTTTTGATGACTTGTTACTAGTTAACTGTGAATCTTTTGATCTCCTGATTTTGATAGACAATGACCCTGTCATAATATCAAGCACTTCCTATTACAGTAAATGGAGAAGCATGGCTCTCTAGAGATATCCTTAGGGCAAAGTGTGTATGCATACACAAGGAAGACGGAGAAAAAGGGAGAGAACTATAGCATCTAGCCTGTTTAGGGTTTTTCTATACTAGAAATACAATTGTGTCATGGGACCCACTTACAACACAGTTTCATTGTAGAGTGCAGCTGGTAACCTTAACCTTTAAGCCTTACTGTGGAACATAGTTATGGATCCATCAACACTACAAAATAGGACCATATTGTATTTGGGTCAGGGGATAACTATGTTGTAACTTCATCCCTTGTCATGGCTGTGATTTTACCACAGACAAGGCCTTCTAAAGCCCGGTATTGTATTATATGTCTTGTTCACTACTAATAATTGTTGCTGCTACTGCTGTTGTAGGGGAACCACCTGCTGGGTCGCTTTCTTTTGTAAAGCAGCCCCTTTAGCAGCAATAGTAGTAATTCTGGGAAACCCTAATACAGACTATTAATGTCATTTTATTGGGTGTAATAACTGACAATATTTTGCATAGCAAATTTCTAACTTTGTACAGGAAGGTAAAGACCAAATCTGCAAAGGAGAGTGGTTGCTATCAGGAACTGTCTAATTCTGGGCTTTTCTGGTGCCAGTAAAAGTCAAGGCTGTTAAAGAGCCTCCTTTCAGCTTTTGCTACTGACATGAACTTGATAGTGGCATGTGAAGGTGTGCACGGTCCAGATTGCTACCTTAACATCACTGCCAGTGTTAGATGATAAACCCAGCAAGAGACATGAAGTCTTTTCATGTTGCTTGTAAAATCTATTAGTCTGATATTGAGGGTGTGTGTGTGTAGGTTGTGTGTTTTATTTTGGAGGGGAGCAGGTGGTGAACTCATCAACATTCCCACCTTCATTTCCAAAGCTTGACAGGGATATGGGAAAATGCCTTAAGAGCTGTGGTGGGTCCCCCTTTCCACTGCGCTCCTACAAACGGGAGGCTCAGTGAAAGCAACGGAGAAGACGGCACGCTTTAGCACAAGCTCCCCTCCACGGATGAGTAATGCTTCCCACTTCTGCTGCTCTAATGATGCAGTGCAGGGCTCCTATGAGGGACTAATCCATCCTGCCCCACTGGATACTCTCCAGTGAGGGAGCCTGAGAGAAGCAGGGAGATCTCTACAGCAACACACTGCAAGGTCACGGTTGCAACAGATCCCTTGTGCCTCCAACTACCATACACCACCTACCCTATAGCCTATAGGGTGCTCAGAGGATGGCTTATAGCTTGTTGTGCAGCAGCCCCTTAGAGACCCTACAGATCTTCAGGCAGCGGTGATAATTTCCCTATTGATAATCTCCCCGTTGAAGTATCTTCTCAAAGGGCAAGCTGTTAGCTACCCTGTCCCCTTGTGCCTCAGACCCAAACACGTCAAGGAGGCATGCATTGACTGCGCTGAGGACAAAGCAGCCTGGACTAGCTAAAGCACATTTGCTTTGAAATCTTTGCAGGGGAAAGTTGAAAGGAGGACACATGTCCTTTAAAGCACAGCACAACTTTCTGGAACAGCCCTTTCCTCAAGAGAGGCATCGGCAGAGTGGCAGGACCTCCTTTCCCAAAGAAGGCCAAAGAAACGCAGCTGCCCTGATGGGGGAACTGTGAAGCCTTCAAAATTGTGTAGATGGTGCCTAAGCACCACAGTAACTGGCATGCTAAACGCAGCGAGGGATGTAGGCACCTCAAATGGGAGAGCAGGGCAGCAGCCCCTCTCTGCAGGGCTCCAACGCAGCTTGCCTGGAGGCAGCTCATGGCCAGAAAACAGACATTGCTGGAATAAAGAAAGGGAAGGCAGATCGAATATCACAATAAACCTTGTTACTGCAATAGTTTTATTTGCAGTTGTTTCATAGTTTATAGGTTTCCCTGTGTCACTTTCCACCATGGTATCTCTGTGCCTCTCCAAGGTTGAAAAACAACCTGCAGTGCTCGATACCTCCTTAACCTTTTCTTTTTACCGAAGAGCACAATCAGCCACTTGGAAGTGCACACCAAAACACATGAATGTTGCCTGACTGTCACTGAAGAAAAGGTGTGTGGGAAGCAGGAGGGCAGGGCAAACATTGCATAGTGTCAGCCCCACGTTCAGGTGGAAATACAGCCACCGTTTTATTGCTCTGCCTTCCCGAGGGTGGCAGAGGCAGGGCTGGGTGGGAAGCTGTACTGATTTTAGAGTCGCTGCCTGTAGCTGTCTTCCCTCCTTTCATCTGTGGGAAGGTGATACAGAGCCTGGGGCTGGAACCATGTCCTGCCCATCTCCCCTTCCCTTCAAATTTATGCATGAATTCTGGGTTGCTTCTTATGCCACGGCATTATCCTAGTAACGCCAGACACACCGATGGTACAGCCTGAGGGGATACACAGCTCTGCCTGTAGCTACAGTCATGCAGTTTTTGGGGAATTATCGCTGTCAGACCCGGTGCATGCTCTGCTACCGACTGGCTTCTCACAGCTCCTTCTGCTAGAAAGCCAGGCAAGGAGGGAAGGGCTCATTGCAGAAAGTACTTGCATTTGATAATTCATCCCAGTTCTTATGAGTAAAGATTGCTTTCCTTTTTGCTTTCTTCACCTTTTACACCTTCTCACTGAAGTTTAAAGGCTCTCCCTGCAAAATAGTGCAATTGCATCTCCAATGTTGAAATTTCCCCTTGTAAAAATGTATGTCCTGGTATAATTTATTAATTTCTTTTGTTCAGGAAAATAAATTCATCTTTTGCTAAAGGCAGAAAGTAGAGTGAATAGTTCTAAAATATTCAACATGTAGCCAGCTTGGCTTCTCATCTAGAATTTCTGTTCTTGTGCTATTTTTCTTCCAAAAAGCCACACATAGTTTCCTTTTCTACAGGCTCTCTCCTGACAGAAGTTTTCTCTTCTCAAACACTGCTAAAGAGCAACCTGCAGAGAAGTGTCATGGGAACTGGAACTGGCTTTCTGAAATTCAGCTGTCTTTAGCCAGCATAATGTGTAAATTTTGTTTTTACTGAGTATCAAGCAGCTTAACTGGTGAAAAATTTTCTTCACTCACAGTGAAAAAAAAGCAGACATGCACATACATTTCATTTTGCTTTTTTTTCTTCACCCAGCACAAAAACCTGAATTTGCCATTCTGCAATAAATGTTGTCAAGCAACTGTAATTAATACCTGCTGAAGATAGCTGTTGCCCTCCATGAATGGGCATTGAATTTGCCTGTACAAGAGCTACAGATTTCCATTATGCATCTCAAACAGCACTGATTTTGAAAGACAGCAACTAAACCCAGAGTTTTTTTCTGGGCTTCCTTCAGCTTTAAGTCTGTTGGCTGCTGAAAAAGTACAGATGCTGAAGCAGGTAGTTGTGTGTCTGTACGGAGAGCGCAGAAAGGAACTGCCACCTCCTAAAGGTGCCCCTGGTGAGCATGGGGGGGAAGAGAGGAGGCAGAGGGACACCCCAAGGGCAGAAGGGGCACCATCTGCCTCTCCCTCTGAAGGTCAAGAAAATGCCTCTGTTTGTGCATGTTCTCTCAACCCTGCTCTAACTGGGGTCCTGGTTGAATCAGGAGACTCAGGATTTGGCAATGTCACTTATTAAAGCACACAATCCCCTGAGCTTCTCCTAAAAGCCAGGTTTTGGTGAGCTGCTCCTGTGAGCAGGGGTTGCTGAGGTGGGTTTCTAGTCTCAAATCTGCCTTATGTCTCCAGTAAGCAGCTCTTGAGTCTGTTTTCACTCAGCCCTTGTCCATACTTGCATATCCGTCAACAACACATGACATCTCTTTTATCTCGGCAATATCCAAGGAGTATTCACGGAGAAAATCCAATACAACAAAAAGAAAATCACTGCCCTAAGTGTCTGAAGATGAACACCGGGAAAGCTCAAACACATTCGACATGCCCTAAATCACGAGCTATGGGTGAAGTTAAAATTTTCCCCGTTCTGATCTTTTGCTTCCCTGGTAAAGGCATCCATCGGAAAACTCTTTTATTGCGTTAGGGCATGCTGCAGATGTGGGTGCTCCTGAAGGCGTATTGATAAACACCCTGTACACCCAACAGCTTGCAATTTCACCAAAGGCAATGTATGGAAGTGGCTCCACAAAGACAAAATTCAGTCTCCAGCAATTTCAGAGGAGGCATTTACGAATGCTGAAGTTTGCTTCTTATGCACAGAGTTGTTGAAATCAGATTAATGCCACAGCATGAGCTACTATTGGGAAGTCAAAACACATTGCACCCATGAAGTAGGTTAAAATGAACAAATACAGCAATAAAAATATAAATACTTTTTCTTTTTTCAGGAAGCAATCAAATAACAATATCTAATAATATCTACATTTGGCAACAGTGTGTCCAGGAAGCACTCTGGTCTCTCAGCAAAGGAAAAGTTCTTCAGAGATGAATCTCACCCAGACTCTTGTTTTACAGAAAAATAGAGGGACATTGTTAGACAGTTGTGAGACTTTGTAAATTCATTATTCAGGTTCATCTCTATAACTAAATTGCAATTCTCTACCACTGAGTTATGTGTGACTACTTCTAAGTAAAACTGCTGCCATTATTTCTGCCTATGGATGACCATGGTAGCTACCCAGAAACTACTGCTTGTCTGACATATGGATAAGCTGTCACCTTTAATTAAAAAAAAAACCAAAATATATGTCTCAGGGTTTGTGCACTGCACTGTCTCCTCACACAATACAATTTTAATTTCCTTCATAAATCCTGTTCTTCTTTTTCATTGCTCGGTTATGATTCTCCATCCTTCCCTGCATTATGTCAAAAATATGATGGTCAGTCAGGACAATGCAGTTGATAATTGCTAGAAAAAACCTTTTCTTGTTAAGCCATGCTCTCAGCCTCTCTCTGTGTTGTATGTGTTAAAGTGGGATATGTCCTTTGTGGCAAAGAAAAGGAGAACGTGAATATTTCTGTCTCCTTTGGATACAAAACTTATCGGTGTTTTGCCTGTGTATTAACGATGCCGTAGTGCTCGCAATACCTTGACTTTTTACGGACTGCAAAGCCCCAAAGATCTCACAGTCCTTTTCGTGCACTATGAGCCCTCGCTGCCTCTCTCTGAGGAGGTTTGACGATATTGCTCCATTTTGGATGAGGAAACTGAGGCAGGCGTTACTAAAAGCATGGTGGCAGAGAGAAGGGACAAGGCTCAGGGCTCTCAGTCTACATGCGGGCACATCTGCCTTCAAACGAAGACAAGGCAGGAGCTTGTGCTTCAGCTTCATGGCTCAACTTTTTACCAGTTTTATCTATTTTGGGGGGAGCAAAACATCACAGGTTTAAACTCATGACGGAAGCAGTGTCACCATTTCCGCAACTGTCTGTTAGCTGCAATGAAAAGCTGGTACGCATGGCCGGCATGAAATTGTATCCACTAAAGAGATGTCATTGCTGGAAATCAGGCTGTAAGCGTTTCAGCCGAAGAAAGAGCAGGTAACGACATTACTTTGTCAGACATTACAGATTAAGTAGTGTTGCTTCAACAGTGGAAATATCTTTAGAGGACTGAAAACTACTTTAAAGCCCAGAGGCACTGCCAAAGAAAAAAGAATGATTTTTTCAATGGCCTTCATCCTGTTCCTACTTTCTCCAGTAGTATGCTCCTCTTGCAGTACTATATATTAAGGTGAAGGATCCTTTCCTGATATTCAGTGGAGCTCATTCCCCAAAATACATAAAATTAGATTGCTCATATTGTTCCTTTAACCGCTATATTTCCAAGAGCTATTTTAATTCACCTCTGGCCCTCTGTAGCACTTCTTACTCAGGCCCAGAGGCAGGCTTGGTTGGGTTTTTTGCAAGAATGGGGGACACCTAAGGATGACGAGACAGGACCTGGACGCATTGGCAGCATTTCCCCGCAAAGATCCGTTGTGTTCATTAGCCAAGACAACAGAATAATGAATGGGAAAGAAATTCTGCAGACGAAACTAGGCTTACCTCCGCTGTTTGTAAAATCCGTGTCACTGGTGCTGCCAGGAGGAGAGGGGGAAGCTGGGGAGCGGAGATAGCTGCAATAGCACAAACCCTCCCCACCACCGGTGCCATGAGCAGCTTGCAAGGGTCTAACGAGAGGTTGAGAATGGCTGTTGTCTCCCGATCCTACGGCGTGCCTCCCCGCTCATCCCGGGGGAGACTGACCTCCTGGTCTGCAAGCGGCAGAAGAAATACAGGCAACAACTGTACGTACAAGGATGGCCCCGCAACATTTGTCAGGCTGTGATATACAGCTCGGCAGGAATTTATTTCAAACTGGTGGAGATTGGGGGCCTCATAAAACTGTACAGCCTCAACCCAGTGAAATAAGGTTAGTACAATACATAAACTGATACCACGCAGTGAAGTATGCCTCCAGTCAACTGCAATTCACTGGTGGCATCGTGATGGATACTCCAGCAGTTTGGTTTGTTTGCCGATGGATCTGGCCAGGACATGCCTTCAGCTCCTTTCCTCTACCTCCTTTTTGCCTCCCCAGCGCTGTGCTGCCCGTTAGGATACAGGCTGCAGAATCAATGCTAAGTAGTGACATTTCAGCAAAACCTGCTGCACATCTCCTGAGTGATAACTCATCTCATCCAAGCTCCAGTGCAGGATAAAAGTCCACGCTTGCAAAATGAAAAATACAACAGGAGACAAATAGAAAAAAGAGGCAATTAAAAAAGAAAAAAAGAAAAAAAAAAAAATCTCTGCTGATGCTGCCTGGTCTGTCTCATAGCAGAAAACACACCAGACAGAAACACCGTTTTTTTTATACTTCATACTACTGTCAGTGTGATGTTGGACAAGTGCCATTAATCAAGAGCTCTGTAATTCGTTAGGCACAGTGATGTACTTGAAATGTTATTTCAGTATCATTGTTCAAAGCCCCTGTAACAGATTTGAAAAAGTAAGCTAAAAACAATTAGCTGCTGCATTTTAAAACCAGGACCAGATTAAATAACAACTTTCTCATTGTTGACTCAATTCTAAATATGAAAACAGGGAAATCTACAGTGCCTTGGTGGATCACCCCAGATGTTTCTCTGTCAGCATCCTAAGTGACATTGGCCCAGGCCACATTCCTCATGGGGAAGTGCAGACACTATGGCCATGCAGGTTATTCCCCTTCCTGCCTTTATCCCTGTTGCTGTGAGTCCAAAACTGTCTCATACAGCAGAAGCAGTTGGGTATTTATCCTTTAACTGATACAGACCCTACCTAATACAACTGCAGATAACCTCAATATAGGTAATATATATATTTTACATATATATATTTGGGTATAACAAGCACCCAAACCTGGTTTAATTGCATTAAACTGTAAACCTGTGTGGTATCTGATGGCAATGATTTCCACAGGTAGATTACACATATTACAGAGCAAGGCTTTTCTCATTATCAGTCCATTTTCAACTAACATCCTTGTTACACGGCGTGAGTATGATTCACCTTCTGCAAGCAGCTTGTTTTATGTGCATCTGCCATGCAATCTCTTATTGGACTCCCTTTTAAAAAGAGAATTCTTGCCTTTTTAGTAGCTTTTCAGGCAGGACATATTTTATGTATTTAATTATTTCCATTACCTTCCCTGCTTTTCTTTTTACTCTCCCCTTGCAATATGGTGACAATATATCTAAACAGAACTATTCTGAGTGAGGGAATGATGTATTTTTAACAGTTGGCTCTGTATTCTCAGTACAGAGAATCTTTTGCTGTCCTACGTGCAATATTTTCTTGGCTTTTTTTGCCCATGTGAATGCCTGCATTTTGATCAGAACCTGGGTATGTTACAAGTACTTTGAACCATCCTTGATCTGTTTCAAGAGCATCTTCATTTACACATCTTGATACTGAATTCCACCTGGCTTTGACTTCTGCAGACACAAACTTTCTCAGCTGCTTCTGCAGATTCTTGCAATCTTTCTTGTCTTGACCAACCTGAATTCTTTTTTATTGCTTGCAGACCTTGTTAGGTTTCTCTTGATCATTAGGAAATAGATTACACCAATTCTTGTACAGGACTAAAAACATTTAACTATTATACTTTGCTAAAATAAAAATCTATGTATTTCTATTTCTCCTTTCTGCCTTTCAATCCATCGTCTATTTATAGATAATCTATCTCGTCTATTTCAGGACTTTTTTTTTTTTAGATCAAAATATCCTTTATTCCTTAACAGCCAATAGTGATGGATTTTGTAAAAAGATTATTTTAGATTTACTATTTCTAGTTCATCCATTCTATTGATAAAACTTTAGTATATGTGTTGTAGGTTGCATAATTGTGATTTTTTTTTCTTATAGAACCTATATAATACTTTTATGATCTATTTGCCTCTGATCTTGCATTGGATGGCGTGCAGCTAGGCTGCTATCTTTCCAACAGAAAGCTATACAGGCAGAAAAGTTTCACTACCTTGAAAAGTATAAAAAGTGGCGAACCTGTAAAAAATAGCTTTGTAATCCAATACCTGCATGATAGTGAATGAGGTAACTTATAAATAAATAAGTAGTTTATAAATAATGGTATATGAGTAATAAACCTGTGTTATCAAGCAATTCTACACTGAAATAAACAACCTGTCTGAATTGCTCTTTCCTTGCAGAGAGCTTAGCTACAGCCACCGGTTATAAATGCACTTAGGATTTTTTAGTTATGTTAAAAAAATCATCCAGAAAACATTCTGAGATGGAAGTCTGCAAGTAGAAAGATGATTCAGAAGTACAAGGCCAAGAAGCCTTGTCTATACCCTGATGGCACCACACGTGATGCTGCTTCAAAAACTGCGGATGGATTACACACGAGTTGGAGACCTGTAGTGATGTGACCTCCATTATGGGGGTGTGACACTGGGTATTGTAGCACAACGAGCTTAAGGACCTTTGCCTCCCTCCAGTGCTCAGCATGATGATGATTAACGGTTGGACTTGATGATCTTAGAGGTCTTTTCCAACCTTAATGATTCTATGATTCTATGATTCTATGATGTTGCAATGCCAGGAGTGAACGCTTTCTCCCATTAGCACCCAGAAACCACACACAGCGTGCACTGGTGTTGTTTCCAACACGACCTCATGGCTGTTTTGCCCACTTCCACCTACATTTGTCATGCCAAGATGGTCTCAAATGGTTCTTCCAAACAGAACCAAGTTTGCAATATTTTAAAATTATCAGTATATATATTTTTAAAGGGATCACTCACCACCATGTATCAGATGACCTGCAACTTTATTATAAAGATTTTAATGACCAGCAGGACCACCCTTCACATGAACATCTTCTTACTGTCTCACACTCACAAAACCTAGGATCTTCTCTGGCACAAGTGAAGCACTTAACGAACAGAAATTGGTCAGCCGTTTCAGTTTTGTCTTCATTAACTACTGCTGGGTGCAAAAATACGCTCAGCTAATATGCCTTAGTTTCTATGTGAAGAAGTGGTTAAGTTGATCACCTAAGGAGCCTGTTTCAAAGGCCATGGATTAATCAAGCTATTTTAGTATCATGAATACCTCCGCTGAGTTTTTTGCTTTATCTTCATACAGGTAAGTAATTCTGTACTTCTATAGCACTACCCAGGTCCTCTCTTGAGGTTTTGTCAACCCTAATCTTCTAAAGCGTATGTAAGTCCCCTTGCCATTATTTCATTTCCTTCAATTTAGCTGCCAGCCACAGAATATTTTCTTAATAAAACTGATCAGCTGATATTGTTGGCCAGTTTACTCAATAAATATTTAAATGCACATTTTAAACGTGATTCTGGCAATAACTATGACATAGTTTTGTGTTACTCACTAATTTATTACTAAATAAATATACATATTATATATCCTCTATAGTGTGTGTGTGCCTGTCTGTTGCTTGCTCGGGGAAATATCGTAACAGTGAAGGCATTGGAAGTTTTGGAGAGTAATTTCCAAGAATGCTCTCCCCTTACCTCATCCCTCAAACTATTTCTGACTATAGGATAAGTCAAGGAAACTAGGCACATGCTTGGTGACTCCAAAAATGAAACTCCAGTGTGTGCTACCAACAGTTCTGCAGGAAGCTAATGCCATAACTGGCGTAAAATGCAATTTCTGGTAAAATTAAAATTATGTATATTACATATTTGGCTAAAATACGACTTTTTTTCTAAAAGAGGTAAGGAAATAGTTTTTTTCCTTAAGCTTTTCATTTGCTGCTGAAAATGAGCTTTGGCTTTAAAGAACTTTCATTTTGATAAGAGTGATGCTAGATATTACTTCCATGCCATTTACCCACCACTTCTTTTTATTCAATTATTTAGCAACGTTAAGTGAAACAGCATTTAGTTTACCAGGCTTTCTAAAGGAACCAATTGATGAATCAGAAATGATTTATAGTCACCAAATAAAATTAAAATTATGTGTACCAGGACTAATTAATTATATTTACTGCAGACAGTAATTATTCTTGCACATAATGATTATATTATAACTGTATATTATAACTGTAAAAAGAGATGAGTTTAAAGAGCAAATATACAGAAGGTGTATTTAATAAATCAGGCACACAGGACTCACAAACGTTCTATTTGAAGTGGACAATGTGCAGAAATGGTTTTGACTGCAAAAAAAGCCTATCTTTCCCTCCTTCCATCTATCCAAGGTATTTTAAGGCATTATCATTTTGGCATCTACGTCCCAATTAGTGACAAGAGCTACAGAACAAGTTCCCATTTCCATTACAGCTTGCTGTTAATGGCAGGAATGAGTTTATTTAACAACAATAAGCATATTGTTGTAAGTGTCCACTCCATAAAGTTCTTGCTTGTACCAATGCCTGCACACAAACGTCACATTTTTAGACCCATAGTTGGGGCATTCATTAAAACTCTTCTGCGTGCAGATGCAGTGCTCAATCCCTGCCTTATAGTTTTGGGTAATCACCAGCCTCAAGTGGCAGCCGTGTGGCTAAATGTATTGCTTCATGAAGAGGTTTCATCAGGCGTCTGAAACATATTCGACGTTAGGCCTATTGAGAAATCGTCTTTGTTGGCAGAGTGGGTTTAACTGTGGCTTTCTCACAGGTTTATGTGTTTAATTAGCTGGCAAAATGGAGGGAAGAATGGGTGCTGAAAGCGGAGGAGGGCTTGCAAAAGAAAATCATGTGGAAGCATGGTGCAACTCTGAAGGTGGCAAACACTATTAATAAAAATTAAAAAAAATTAAAGAAAAACCAGGAAGAACAACAAATATAACTAACTTTTCGCTGCATGACAGAGACCTAGTTGTCTTTTCGCCTGACTTTTTATGCATCGCAAATTATTTGAGAAATTAGCAAACAATGAAATACACAGCAGACAATTTACGTCAGTATGCTCAGCTTCAAGGAAGTGTCTTTATTTGAGTTACAACTATAGATTCATCAGGAAAAGAAACTGCATCTTTTAAAATGTCAGCTGTTCCTCCTCCTTCATCTCACTGGTTACGGGTTCAAATATTATGAGTCAGGCTGGATAATAACACTATTGAAGCTGGGCAAAATATTCATAGCACAATGTGTCTACTTCTGGGCAAAACACATTCACATAATTGAAACAATTGTGCTAAATGATGACTTCATTATTATTTTATATACACATGTAAATATAGGATTGTGTAAAAACAGAAAATGAAGTGAATTTTTTTTTTATTGCTGCTCATTTTTATTTTGGAATGCATTAGTTATAATTCACATGGCAGTGATTTTTATTTTCCTGATGGTAGAGAGCACTGATATAAGCCATTTGGCCTCATTTTCATACAAGGAATAGCCATATTAGACTGCTATATTACTCCTTCCTGGCCCTATTAGTCCTTGCCCAGTTGGAATAAAACTCTAACAACAGCAGGAAGCAACAACCCATGCAGTCAGACAAGCATAGTAGAGGAATTGACTTAGTTCTCATTCGTCTTTGAAGTAGAGCTATAAAAATAATTATTTTCCAGCCCAAAGCAAGACTGTTTCCTTAACCAACTTTAGATCCTGGGTTTGGTTGACCCAAAGTGACATTTTAGGGTTTTCTATATGGTGAGAAGAGACATAGTGGCATCAGGCTGTCTAAAGTCTCCTTTTCAAAGCTTTAAAATATTTTTGTCAGTGTTCAAAAATAATATTTTATCATGAGGGATTAAAATAATTAAGATTTCAGAAGGATTTGAGGAAGGGTGAAATCAGCTAAAACAAATATTCAAAATTTTCCCTTCCATTCTGCGATTTGGCAATTTTACAATAATCTCTGTGATTCCAAAGCCATATTTTTTTTCACAACGGCTTACCTGCCCTCAAAAAAGCCAACATGTAAAACTCTTTCATGAAGTTCATCCTCCATTTTAGGAGGGCAGTGCCCTCAGCCTAGAAATTTCTGCTGGAGTAGTCTGGCAGGCAAGGTTTCATTGGGAAGGCGTGGGGCCAGCTCTTCTCCTACGCAGTAAGACAATTTGGGTTAAAAGAGCTTGTGACAGAAGATATGCCAAAGGATATATTGATTTTTAGACGGACCACTGATTCTGTGCCCTGATGCAGACTGACTAATAATCCTCCACCGATTTTTCAGTTTTCTTTACAGTAGATATATTCTTTAGCTGAAAGTCACCACATCAATCTTGGGTGTTTGCTATGGATACCATTTCACAGCAGGCACATAGAATTTGATTTTGCTAAACTTGGGCTTGATAAACATTTATGTTTTATTTCTCTTTAGTCACAAGTATTGATTTCAGTGAACACCAGTGCTGTAGTAGAAATAAGAGATATTGTTGAGAGCTTACCTGCTGCCCATACCTGCCGCAATAAAAACAATAGTCCAATATAGTCCCATATAGTCCAATAGAAAACCATACTAGGCATTATTTTTGTTGTATTTTTACTCATCTAGCCGTCTTGCACCCTGAGCACCCCAGGAGCTGCTGCATGTCCAGCTCCAACCTCTCCACACCCCATAATTTAATTTTTGGCACCCATCGGCTGAATGGGTCCATTTTATCCAGCAAGTACCATGAGCCAAACAGGTCGCGCTCCTTTGCGCCTGGGTGTGAGGGTGCAGCCCCTGGTGCAGATCACTAAGGGCAAGATTTTGGCAGCTATACTCATACCACAAAATATTTCCATCTCCCCAGCTATCTACTGTGGAAGATATGCCTGTTGTATCAATTACCAGCTATGAGATTTTGGTCTTTTTTGATCAGACTGTGTATGTGATTCTGTTGCTTTCATTCCTTAATTGACCTGCTTGCTCATCACTTATGTAAATAAATTGTTTTAATCTGATCCACATCTTTTCTGTGTATCATCATTTCTCTGGTGAATTATTATGATATATTCAGGCAAATATCTGAATGTCCACATTACTGAATGATCAAGAAGAAATTTCAAAGAAAAAGAAAATAGTTTAAAGGCTTTGAAAAGGAAAGGTATTTTTAAGGAAACAAAAAGTTGCCTCTTCTCCAACACACTGGTTGGAAGGTTTTCGGCAAATGAAAAAACCAAGAGATTGAACAGATGGAACTTCTCTAAAAAAGATGAGAAGAACAGGAAAAATAAAATAAAATAAACCTTTTTAAAACTCAGAGTTTGAAATTGCTGTATTTTCAATTTGGTTTAAACCAATTCCTTTTTTACAGTTCATCCGCCCTAAAAATGATATTACATTTTTCATCAGCTGAGAGTTGTTCCAAGCTTCCAAATCTCATTTTAAGTTCACAGTGATACAACATTGCATTACTTCTGCTAATCAAATATGTCAATATACTTCAACACTTTTTAAAAGAAAATTTATTATCCAGGCTATTCCTAAATGTCTTCGTGCCTGAAAGCCTGTGTTTTAAAAGCTGATATTTAGGAGGTTTCCCATGATCCTCATCCTCATCCTGTTGCTAGGACTCTGAGCAGTCCCCTGCATCCTCAGCGTGCCCACAGAAGTCACTTAGGACAGGATGCAAAGACAGAAGGTCTCCTCAATCCCTGGATTCTCGCCCTAAAGTCATAAATTGTGGCATTTTACAGCTGCTCCCATTTTCCTCCTGTTATTTCTCTCCTTTCTTTGCATCATGTTTTGCATATGCAAGTCAGATAAACGGCGCATTACATGGCTTTCATTATTTATTTGTTTTCCCCCCTCCTTTCTTATTCTGAAATGTAACCTCAGACAATATGAACTGTGTCATCAAAGATTTCTTAATATTTGCCTGACTGGGAAGGGAGATTTTCTGTAAGAAGTCAGAAAGGGTCCAGTATGAAATTACACTGATGAATTAGCACATTGAGACAATTGCATTGCTGTGGTGAAGCTGCCACCAGCTGGAGCTACTTTTAACACTGGTGCTAAGAAAATTATAAAGGCAAGATTGGTAGGAGGAGTAGAAAAGGATAGGTGTGGAAGGAAATAAATGGACAGAGGAAAAAAAACGCACTAATTAGCTAAGAAATGAAGTACTTTTACAACCACTTTTCACAGCCTCAGAGAAATAAGGGCTTGAATTTAGCAAAGAATAAATACATGCAAAGAAAAAGTCAGATCAGTTGATTATGTAAGTAAGCGTCAACAAGGCTTTACTGTATTTTGAAATATCTGAATTAAGTTAATACACACTTGCATGACATACCCCATATTTGTCCATAAAACAGTGGCAGATAAGGCTTCAGGTTTGCAGGGATTGCAGCCCTCTGTGATTTGCAGTTATCATTTAAGCAATGTGTGTGTTAGTAGCCACAGTAAATAGAAAATCATAACAGATAGACCAACTGCTTTGAATGGCAACCATGCTGTAATACTGCCTTGAAATATCACATGCCTAACATCTCCGCTCTTTTGCTGAGAATCAAACATAAGGTCTTACGCAAACTTTATTTCAAAGACTTTGGATAAGGGATAAGGAGTAGTCTTTACATACTCTGTTATGAACATTTATGACACAGCAAGATGTGGAAAAAAAAACCCACAGCAAGAGTTGCTCTTGTTTTCTTCCTCCAAAGAGAAATGATAATGTCCATAATTTTTGTTGTCAGCAATTATAAGTTGGCTGCCTACAAGCTGAAGGGGATACAAAACTGGTGTTATGCTGTTTGCTTTCTGTCAAAAAATAGGTTTCTTGGAAGTAATCTTCGCTCTTATACCAGAAATTAACCAGGTATTAATTAACCTTGGGAGGAACCAAGCTAACTCTGGTAAGCTTTTTTGTCTCCTAGATGCCCTTGACTATATAACACCCAGCTTACTCTTTTATCACAGCAGGATAAGAACAGTTTTGTAGTGGCATGTGCATCCTATTGTTCCCTTTTCACTCATGATTTCCTCTTGGCACTCATCTATGATTTTAATCCTAATAATTTTAAATTACCAAGACATTATGATAGTTTTAACGTTCAGCTGATATTTTAGTAATAGACAGCAGACCCCTTTTTTTACAGGGAAGTAGATGGGAATAGTCCTCAAAACATCAACAGTAGCCTGTGAAGTATATTCTCTAAATGTACTTAGAGACAGACAAGCTAAGGAAGGGAAAAAAATAGGTGAAAAGATTTTTTCTTCTGCCACTTACACATGATATAGAAAGAAGTACGATCAAAAAATGCGGCAACTTTACCACTGAGTGGCATCTGGCTTACTGAGAACTAGAAAGGTGCAGTAAGTCCCAGGTACCATATTAGCAGTGGGACTCCTTACAAAACAGTCATTTTAACTTGTGTGCCTCCCCAATTTACCAGATCAGGGCCCCGTAACCTTTGCTTCAAGAAGGAAGCCTTGTTCCACCTTCTAAACTGGTGTCACCATCAATCAGTGCTTGGAAATAGTAAGCCATAACAACTGGCCCTCCTTCCACTGCTGGGGTGCCATAAAGAAGGCTGATGTCTCTCTTATGGAAAAAGCAAATTTTTGCTTCCAGGTGGTCAGGATTGAGTTTTGCTGAGAAACAGGGTTTGTGCTGAGAGTAGCTGCTGGTATAGTTTTGGTTTTTCTCT
The DNA here is from genome assembly GCF_000690835.1 of Fulmarus glacialis. Taxonomy (NCBI): domain Eukaryota; kingdom Metazoa; phylum Chordata; class Aves; order Procellariiformes; family Procellariidae; genus Fulmarus; species Fulmarus glacialis. The sequence continues at coordinate 11,721 of NW_009205888.1, read as the reverse complement.
TGATAGAAGGAAGTTATTTTTGTTTATGTATCAGTGGGCTATTTTTTTAAATACGTATTCTGATACCTGAAACTTTGAGCAGGCCTTTCTTTAATGTCTTTTACTGATGCAAAAAAATTACATCAGGATTGGTGATCAAATGAGAGCCACTCACCCTACCAAACAAAGCATTCTCAGCTTTTACAGTCAACTCTAACAGCACATGTCATTACCAGACAACTTAATTTAACTTCCCAGAGGTATTATGCTATTTCTGCTCTTCTGCCCAGTCTCGTCCTGCTTTAATAAGCCTAGGCAAGGTCTGCATGAGGGTTGAAGTCCCTAAGTGCTATGGATTTCAACAGGAATAAAAGATGCCACTAACTGGGAAAACCATACACCGTAAATCTAGTTCTTTATCAGTTTAGTGCGATTTCAAACCAGAACACACCCCACCCTCCAAGTACTACCTCAGTAAGGTAACTAAACTCATATGTTAGAATTGCTGTTGTGCCTCTGAGTTTTGTGTGTGTATTAGCTCTGTCTGACAGAGTATCACACCTGTAAATTTACAGGCATAAGGGGTTAGAGCTCATTTAAAACTATTCCTTGACTAATTTTTCGTGGGTTACTATCTTGACATTGAAGATTTTGCTGTAACTTCTAGGTACCATGGTGATGGTATAAGTGCGGAAACAGAGATGTAGGCAACCACACATTCAAGCAAGTTAAACACACATATGTATAGTACTTAGAAGCAATATAGAACACATTTGGAGATTTTTTTCGTTCTCTCTCTCAGCCAGCAGTAGCTTTATGGAATTTGTACAAAGTGAAGATATTGTAACTTAATGATACTAAATGACTCCTCCCAAGTATTGAACAAGTCTACACTTTCCTTACATTATCACATATTAGTAACAATCCTAAGTAATTGTAACGCATGAAAATTGAGTTTCTTGACTGGAACTACTGTCTATTCAGCAAACAAGAACAGCTGATAAATGCTTCATCGTCACCAATATTCATGGAAAAGGGACCCAAAGAAATTTAGAGGGGCAATAAAAATATAAGGAATGTGGAAAACATAAATGCGATGCTAGAGATGAAAATTGAACAGGCACTTTTGAATGAGTGTTTATAGAAATGCAATTAACTTCATATCATTTCTTTAATGGAGAAAATTAAACACACAAATTATGCTAATAGGATGGTATAGTTCAGAATTTAAATATAGGAGTTGGACACTTCCCACTGCAACTAAATATGGCTGCACTGATTGAAAGTTTAAGCAAAAGAGTTGTTATACCTGAGAATGCTTACATTCATTATATAGGCTTTATTCTTTTAATGTATCCAAGTTAAAGTTGATGTTGGTAACTTAACATTTCATACCTTTTACTTTAGTGTAAGTTTACCATTTAGTTATGTAGAGAACATTAAAGAAACCTGCCTTCTGAACCTGGCTGAGATAAGGTGAATTTTTTTGTACTTTGGGTTATACTAATTGAATTCCAGTGTGTTGTGTAGGAACACAGGCATTGGCAATACCTTGTCCTGCAGAGGACTATGGTGCCTAGAAAAATGTCTGATGGACCTGGTAATCCACCCAACGCTATAGGAGGGTGAGGTATGAATCCACAATGTTTGTTAGATTGAACACCTAAGCTGATTTCAGAGAAAAACACTGATGGACCTGGTAATCCACCCAACGCTATAGGAGGGTGAGGTATGAATCCACAATGTTTGTTAGATATTGAACACCTAAGCTGATTTCAAAGAAAAACACCGTCTGGCTCCTGGGATAGGAATTTGCCGGCATGTGCTGGGTGGGTTTCTCCTCTGTGGAGGGGCATCCAAAACATTGACAGGAGGCCAGCAGAGTGCCGGGGGGGTGTTTTAGGAAGGTGAGATGAGCGTCCTCCCTGGAAAGTGGAAAGGGAAAGGAAAGGGAAGGAGAGGAGGACAGCCACCAACATGTGGGTAACCAACACCATGAGATGTTTAGTCCCCTCTGAGAGCACATCATGAGGTCTCTGCTCTGAACGACTCTCTGGAGAGACCTACTTTTCTCTATGGAACATATAGAGAGCATAAAAAACCTAAACCCATAAAAATGCATGGTGAGAATTCCCCTAAACATTCATCCCTTCACCAGATCACCTCTGATGAAAGCTGTTCAATTAAACTTTGATGAGTAAACAATACCTATATGTTTGTGTAGATAGGAGGTCGGCATGTGTGTCCTTCTGCAGATATACCTAAAAATGGGAATGATCATGTAATGCAATTCGTACTAGCTAGAAAATGTGTAATAAAGTAATGGAAGCCAGCTTTAAAAATGTATATGATTTCTGTGAATGCCATTAAAACAATTTAGTGAATATATTTAAGACCTATAAACAAAGATACTTCCTATTTTGATAGCCTGCATGTTACAGTAACTTCAAATATGTATCGAAACAACTTAAATATCTGAACTCATGAGCGTTTTCTCTCATTTCATGTTGGCTGAACCAGCATCATGACCTAATTGATAAATTCTGCTGTTAAATACAAATTTATGTTATACTAATGTAATAGGGCATGACGGTTCATGGGTTTGTATAATTAGACAACAGACTCCAGCCACTCTAGTCCCAGGTGACCTGAAACCAATAAAACTTAAACACTATTGAAAAGTTAAAGTGAATGCTTGACATTAAAATACTGCTTCCATTGTATTACTGCTACCTTAAATGTACTGCAAATTATTCTAAGGTTAAAAAAACAACAAATTATTCAGCTTGGAAACTTTCAAATGCAACCTCTTCCTTAGAGCTAAACTATTTTAAATTTATTGTTTTTGAAGGACACTCTTAAAATGCAGCACAAGAGGAAAAATAAACAGCTAATTAAAAGTACCTCTTATGCTAAAAATTATAATCGTTGCTGGTAAATTATAACTGCTAGAAGATAGATGGAAATACAATAGTTTGATGTAGTTTACCATCGAGTAATTTGCAATCATATTCCTGTGCCTGTATATTGTTTTTTGAAACACAGTTTGAAGAATTTCTACAGCTCTATACCTAGAGAGCAGAGAATATAAAAGAGAAGAAACCTTGTAACATCCTGAGCCATCAGATTTTATTTTCATAGAGCTCTTTAAGGCAGACAGACTTTGCAAAGCAGTTGCTGATGGTTGAATGGGTAATCATTACTATAAAACTAGCATGTAACATTTGTGCTTGAAAAGTCAAATCAAATGAAAACACAATTAGTCACAGATTTCAGCCAGTTAATTATTCATCCTGAGTAGCATATAAAAATTTAAATTTCTGTAACTGGCAAGCTGTATTTATAAAACCTGTTCAAGATATTGTACTCTCAAGCTTAGCTGTAATTTTCACAATATGTCTTGAAACTCTCTGGTTTAAATCCCATCTCTGCATTATATATGGATTTTACCATTATCAAAATTGCCATTAACAAACTGTGTAAAAAAAAAAACCCAACAATCAAAAAAACAGATGATAGGTGTAAAACTTGGTACTTTGGTTTCTATTTAAATAGCAATTAACCTTTGTAATTTTTAGACACAGGAATGTACAGTTAGCTTAATAGGGGAGGATCATAATAAGTATTTATTAATGTTTTAGATTAATGCAAGTTACAGTATGAAATCACAGAATAATCCTGATGGACTTGACATGGAGAAGGCAAACAAATGGAAAGTATTAAATAGCAGTGAGGCAGCTATTAGGATAAGGACAGTGTAAATCAATCAAAAATGAATATGGACATAAACATATGAGTATAATATAACTAATTTATTTCTTTATATCCTTTTCAAAAGCATAATTCCTCTATTATTCAGTGCTGTTTTATCTTTTTCTTTCAGGATTTTCTTCAGATGCTTTTACAGTACTATTGAAATATACCAAATTTTCAGCAATAAAAGCCATTTTATTTCCCATATTCATAGTATGAACACGTTATTTTTAATCCTCTAATTTTATTTTACAACTATCAAAACGATTTTCAGCTCTGAACAATGGGTTCAGAAATTCTATAACAATTTCAGCTATTCCAGAAATATACATTCAGTTACCAAAAGCAGCTTTTCATACAGAATAGTGCAACTCCCTCAAATACGGCTATTAACAATAAACAGAAAAACTGCGTTCCTTTGATAGTGATGAATAATAACATTAGTATTTAGATCATTATGATCTGGATGATGATTTGATTCTTCAGCCAAAATTAATTCAAATGCAAAATTTTTACATAGTTTATTGAATTTAGGAATCACCTATTACATAGAACAGTGATGCTGTTTAAAAACAGATTGTCTTCATCATTGTTCTATTTTTATTCCTTTAAGCAATGTCCTTAATTCCAAGATCTTCTGCCCATGACAAAGAACACCTGTAGACCCCTGGTAGGAAAAAAGGAAATTAAATCACAAGCAAAATATTTAAAGCAAATAAATTCTTCAGAGGCTGGCCTAAGATTCTGTGTTAATAGAAGAAAGATACATACAGGATTAAATGTGTGCTTATTCATGTTTCATCATTTCCTAACATGGTCTGAAATGCACTATGCTTTAAATATAAATAAATCTCTGACAGTTAATCAACACACAGTCCTATTAAAGAGGTCTCCTCAAAAGCAGGCACATTCAAGTTATACCGAGATGACTGCCATGAAGGGAATTTTTGTCATTTCATAAATGGGTGGTGTGACAGGCAAGTAACAAAAGTAGCCTAAAATAAAATATGATTTTAAAAAACAGTATTTTTTTTCGTTGCTTTCCAGAAGCAGTCTTTACCAAACGGTTTCATTTGTTCCATTCTCACAGTTTGTTCAAAACCACCCTTGCAATAATTAAGGGCATCCTGAAGTCTGTGGCAGTCGTGATAATTGCTCAGAACAGTACAAAAAAATCAAAATGAAAAAAACCCAGAGTCTTAACTTTAATGTTGTTTGTGGGATTTCTTGCGACAGTCTGAAAAATGAATTGCTAGTACTACAGGGACAGCTACTGGCTATCTGTGATTGACAAAGCTGGTATAATTGTATGACTTTCTTGTATAATGGTTTAAACAAAAGTAAATAGTTTTTTTTTTTTTTTTTAAAAAAAACACACACAGCAAAAAGGACGGGAAAGCTTAGCTGTGTTCAGTGCCCATTGATGAAAGCACTGTTCTCTGATCCGTGCTGCTATTGTTGGTTTTAGTTTAGCTCCCTCTCAATCAATATCTAACGGGGCATGATTTAATAAGGTTTTACAATCTCCAAAAATGGGGGGAGGGCAGTTGTGGTATTGTCATTCATCAAAGGAGGCCTTTCAGGTTTCTTTGCTTTCACCTGCTGGGACCCATTTGGTCTCTTTCAAAGAGAATGCAATGACAAAATGAATGAGAAATGCTAGAATAAGAGTCCCTTATTCTACCCAATAGTATAATCAATGAGTACTTGTAATCCCTATTGTACTTCACAGAGGTAGTTGTAAGACAATTAAATCTTGCTTCTCAGGCAAATGATTTTGGTAGTTAACCTGAAACAGCCAACAATATTGTAGAGAATGAATGCATCTGAAGCAATGATGTAATGGGATACTGCTTAGCTAGAAAAGCCTAGTGGTTTGGGGTTTTATGGTTTTGTTTTGGTTTTTTTGGTAGCCTGGAACTACAGTACATGTGAGCTATAATTACAGAAAAATACTAGAAAAAAGCAGAAGAGATTTTAAATTTAATTCTCAAAGATGTGAAAGGGGTGAATAGTCCGTATATATGCTCTTTTAAATGCACAGTTTGTATCTTAAATGAATAATAAGAGAGTCTTATATTTTTATCATAGTCTAAATACTAAACGGTGGCTTAATAAATAGCAAACATTTACATAGTTAACATCATCTTGATGTGACAACCAATTTAGCTTTAATTTCATTTGCATCAGCTAAATTCAATTCTAGTCTTTTTCCTCCTTACTTGCATGTCAAAAGAGAGCTTGTACTGTTTTGAAGAGACATGCATTCATTCTGTACTCTGAATTATTTGTCCACCTTCTCCTGCACGGACATTATTCTCTGAAAAACACTTATCTCCTGCATCACGTCAGTTTATGTATTTTTCTCTTAAAAATTGCATTTTTGCTATTAGATTCACTCTTGCAACATTTACATATTTCAGCAGAATTGTAAGTACTCCACAAAACAGAAATGGTCAAATAATTGTTACACCTAAGACAGCACAGGCAGCAGATACCCACGTCAGTAGATAGGTTTGCACCCCTGCTTTTATATATTTTATAACAGATAAGGAAAATAAATGTTATTTGTCATTTATATTACAAAATATTGCTAATGTAATCATGTATACTTTTATTGTTTTAAACAGCAATTGCGCCAATAGTTGAGATTAGACTGCCAGTTTTCACTTCTTTACTCCAGATTTTAAAGAAGAGAAAAAGACAAAACCGAGCCCTGACATGATTTTTCACTCTCCTGTCGGCAAATAGGTCCATTCTCTCCCTTTTTTGGGGTGTAGGAGTGTCTCTTTGGCAAAAGGTCTCTAACACTCAGCCACACGAGACGATGCTTTCGGAAGAGGGATAGTGCTCTTTCAGAAGGCAATCCACCTTATGAAAATGGTCAGATTTACAAGTATGTTAAAAAATACTAACTTTTCTGCTAAGTTCTTCTATACTTTTTTTTTTTTTTAGGAGGTGCTACCTGAAAGAACTTACAGAAATACAGCGAGACTCTCAAAGCCCCTGAACCACTGTCCATGAATGCCAGTGGAAGGACTCTAATCCTTGCCAGCTTTCCAGGTTCCACATGACCATTTTCTGATAAATCCCACGAATGTTGTTTTGTACTTTGAATCATAAATATTTCCAATCTTGTCTTAAAACTAAATCTCCGTTGTCAGGGGAAGGCAACATAAGGCATTTTAAAAATGTCATATGAGGTAGCTATTCTTTATAAACACTATCCTTCAAAGCAGAGCTGGGACAAGACAGGACAAAAATGTATTCAGCTGTGCCTCAACTGAAAGGGGGCGAGTCTAATTTTGGGCAGAAAGCATCAAACTTTCTGACTGGTTTAAACTAGACATTATGCAAAGATTATTCAGCATTGAGTAGGAAAAAGTGTTGCGTGTGGGATACAGTGGAAAAGGGCATAAAAGAAGAGGGATGCTATTTAGTAATGGTTCGAAGAAGAAGGCAGAGGGAAACCACGATGGGGGTTCCCAGAAAGAAAGACCCCTGCCCATACGCACACAACGCTGCTGCTTACCACAGTTTCTGCACGGAGAAACTGTGGTAAGTTTATGAACCAAACTACCCAGCTGAAATCCAAGCATGTGTTTAAGCCAAACCGTCCTCCCCCGCCGCACATTAATTTGGCACCTACATGGCGGCCTGACGGACTTGCCAATGTTTTCCCCCTCTCCCTTTTGTAAGTGTCCTGAGTGAAATCCCGTCCTTTTGCGCTGAAAGTCCAATTTGCCATCGGTGCTAGCAGAAGCACGATTTGGTCTCCTGAATCAAACAACCCTGGCTCAGCATTCCCGTAGTCACCCAGCGGTAACAGCACCAGTGACTGAGGTTTAACACAAAAACAGTCCCTCTTGCTGGCAGTCGTGGTTTTCCGTATAGGAGAAGCTCCTATTTTTTGTACAATAAAGATCATTATAGTGTTAACATTTTATGCCCATGGTAGCTACATTTATTACTGTACTTATGTGTTTCCCATTCTAATATAAGAAGTATGAGAAATACCGTGCAGAAGCCAAATGTCATTGCCTGACATTATAACGGGTGCCGAACCCCAGGGCTCTGATTTCTAAGTCTCCTCTCTGTGAAGAAGACTCTGTGGTGATAATTCTAAGAATAACTGGCCATATGTGGCCGCAGTGCTGAGCCAGACTCAGGCTCACCTTCCTCGCTCAGCACTGGCCATGGTGATGGCTGGTGTGCAGGAGAGAGCAGCCGGCCGTGGCTTTCACCGGCAGCAATAGGAGAAATAATTCCTCTAGCTTGTTCCTTTCTGCCCCATTTTTGCGTTTGCTGGGTGTTTACTTTGCCTTGTGAGGAGGTGATGCTTTCCTTCTCAAGTTCCTCAGCCCGGGCTTAAGCGATGCGGTGGAGGAAGGAGCCCAGCTCTACAGCTCTGCTTGACCAGCATCGTAAATAAAGGCTACACCAGTAAAGATGGGATGTTTGTAGCTTTATGGTGCTGTTGAACCCAGCTGGCTAACCAGCAGTGACAATACTGCTGAAGGCATGTCCTTCACCCTGAGTGCCTGGCTTAAGAAATCCATTGCAGGAAAAACAGGAGTTGTCCCGCTCCCATTTCTTTCAAAAACAAAAGCTTAGGAAAGTCACTTAGTGGCAGCCAGCTGTATTCTCTTATTTTTTCTCCTGATGGCCAGGCTGAGCTTTGCTGGAGACCAATAGTCTTGGGCAGCTTGCAAGGTGGATGGACTTAAAAAAAAAATGTGGAAAGCTGCTAGGAGAAGACTCTTCAGGTAGCTGTGTGTTGTTTTTGAGGGCAGCATTAGCATCTCTGTTGAGTTTAGTTGCTGCGATGGTGTGAGATGAAGGAAGAGCAAGTGCCCCTGTGCATAGAAGAAAGTTCAAAAGCATTAATTGTGTCCCTTAATTTTCTTTTCTTCTTTATTTTGTGTGTTAGGGATATGAGGTACTGTATCTAAAACAGCTGTGAAGTTAATTTTTTCTTTAGTAGGACACATTCATCTCTGTTTTAATACGTGGGTTTCAATGGTTGCATTTGACTCATGGTGGCTGTCTGGCAGCTGGCTGAATACTCTTTCTTACTGGACTTTTATGTTATTTTGCTTTTAAAGGATTTTGAGATGTTTTAAATAAATTGAAACAGAGTCTATAATACTGTTCCTATATTTCAAAATCATAAAAGGTGTCGGAGTTTTTTCTTTCCTGATAAAAAAGCAGCATTTTATTCTGGATTTATTTCTTTTTTTTTCTTGGGGATAGGCAGAGGGAGGTACTGATTTTTCTGTGGAGCTGCATTGTCAAGAAGAGAAGTTCAGGGATTAATACAACAATATGCATTGATACACAGTGCAGTAGCATTCGATATATGCACTTGGTAGTTACAGAGTTAATTTTCAGCAGCAATTCAGCAAGATAAGCTAACCAAGATCAAATCACAAGGCCACAAAAAAAACCTGAAGGGAAAGAAAAACACCAGTCAGCGTGTCTGCTGTGCAAACGTAGGAGGGAAAGTTTGTAGCCAGAAGAGAGATATTTCAAATAAACAATTCTATTTTTGTAAAAGGTATAATACAAATCAAAACATCGGCTAATGCAGTCAAAAACCCTTACAGAATTCGTGCTATTTGTGCACAGGTGCAACAGAAGGATTCCTTTATTTCCTTTTCATAGCCCTACCTTTAATCTTCAGCTTAACTAGAGCCTCTGCTCTTTGTACTTTTCCCTGGCTATTCCTACAGCGGTGGGGTTAAACGAGAGGGACAGATATGATTGCTTTGTAGACCTACTAGGGAGCACTAATGTCTGACAAAATTGTAACACCGCAGTTATTAGAAGCCATGCCAACTGCGGCTTTTAAGATGTTTTAAAAACCTTTTCAATTTAAGCATTTAAAGAAAAGTTTGCCATTTTTAAATCGCATTTGATGGCTCGGTTTTAAGCATGCACACAGACCTGAAATGGCTGCTGGCTTTGCTAGCAATGCTTGCAGAGACCACCTGGCCGAGCAGAGGACTTCTGAGCACCAGGCTTCCCCCCCAAGCGCATGCGTGTCCCCCCGCACCGCATCCCCCGGCCGCCGCCGCCTTGCATCAGGCTCCAGTGCAAATTTTGCAGCTCGGGTGCGCGCTGACACCCAAGGGGATTAAGACAAACTCTCTCGAAGGTGTCTCAGACGAACAGCCTGCGCTGCCCGGGTCCTTCGCCGGGAGCAGATGCTTTGCTGGCAATAACGTTCCTGCCTTGCAGGCTGCTGTCCTGGTGCCTCTGTGAGAACAGGTACCTGCCCTTTCGTGCAGAAAATGGCTTGCAAGTCAGGGAAACAGGTCTGCCGTAACTCTTGCCACCTGCTTCTTTATGGCTGGGTTATTGCAGGTGGTTTCCACGGCAGACTAACATTGTCTGCCTTGCATGGACACGTGGTTAAACCTCACTAAACTGCTGCTCAGGAATGGTGTTCACTGGCAGGACTGGGAGGCTATAGATGATATTTTTATCTGTGGAAAAACCTTAGATAATTCAAGAGCACCTGATGAGTTGTCATCACGGTTTTTTTTAAGACTTATTTTCGTTTAGTCTGTTTTTGGAGGAGACGCTTCATCTGACAAAATTTAACCTCAAATTGTTTCCCGCACAAAATTCTATGCAAGGATTCATACGTGCAATAAAATTTTCTACAGTGGGGCCAGATTCCTAATATAGTTCAAAGGAACTGCACTCACTCACACTTACTGTGCCTTAGAGCTTTCCGTCATAGTTCACAGACTTGTGATAGAAACCAGGTCGCCATACAGACCTTCTGGCCCTTCAGAGAACCCAACTGGGCTGAACCCGACTCAGAATTGCAAGACTTTTAAAAAGATTTTTCCTATTACTTGTAGTAATAGGGAATTATAAATTGTAAGATACTAAAATAGAAAAAAAAAACATGACCAAGGAAGATTGCTAGTTCAATAAAAAGTGTAAACACAGAGTGGCTTACACTGGAAAAAAAAATATTTAGAAGACACTTTCAGGTCTGGGTTGCACGGTAGCAAGACTTGTCTCAAGGTTTTTGGGACTGTCTTGTTTTGCTTATGACTTAGACATAAATTCCAAAATCTGGCTCTGTTGCAAGATGTGGCGATTTTATTTAAAAAATCTTTAAAAGGAAACATCCTCCCAAAAACCCCAAGAGGTGTATCAAGCATCCATTTTATAACCCAAATCATGCAGAAATTGTCCAGTTTCAGAATTTGCTGTGCCAGGCATGACAAAAGTTTTACATAGGCCACGAAAATCTCAGCTTTGACACCAGGTTAGAGGTGTCTGGATTTTGAATTCTTCTTTTTGTTGGAACCATGTGAAATTAATGATCTAGCAATTTCAAACATTTCAACTTGAATTGAGAAAGAAAATAAAATCTTAGCTTGAGCCCAAGTCAAAAAAATTCTGTGTTTCACATAGCTTTAAAAAACAGAAGTAAGTTTAAAAACCTTTGTGGATGATTTGGACCTGTGTAATAGCAAATCAGAAGCTAGGAAATCTATTGTATCTGTATAAAAGTAACAATATCAATAGCATATGAAATAAATCATGCTGCACAGTTTCCTAGTGTGTAATACCTTTTCTGAGAATTATATAATTTTTCTACAAGAGCTTTAAAAGAGTTTCTTAAAATATACTCCAAACTACAGAAGATTTGTCATTCATGCACTGCTAAGCCCTGAGGCTTAATTTTGCTTTTTTTTTGCTGTTGCTTTAAATCAAGCCGGTTATCCAAAAGATAAAAAAAGCATTTAAATGGACATTTTGTGACAGAGGAAATGATGGTGAGTGCCGGAATATAGTAATTTTTCAGTCAGTAAAAGTGCAGATAGTGGTAAAAAACTTGATAGGCGCTTTGCAAAAGTGTAGAGACAGCGGGCCAAATTTACCCCTGATGCAACCTCGCTGAAATCAAAAAATCTGCACCAGGGAAAAAAAAAAATGGGATGGGTGTAAATTCTCCCGGGGGGG
>NW_009205887.1:2068-4560 GCF_000690835.1 Fulmarus glacialis | reverse complement strand
TGGCTGCCTGCCGGGTTAAACCAAGACACACAGAAACAATTATTTCATATAGTTACTCTATGGTACTTTTTGTTTTTTAAAGAAGTGTTTAGGAGGTCCAGATACTAATTTTAGTTAGAGATTACTCCAAGTCCTGAGATAATATTTAATATATTATATATGTTGATAGTTCAAATGGAATAAAATAATAACTATTGTGTTGTATTTCATATACCTTTTAGGGCAGCTAAATTAAGATAAAACTCAAGTAAATGAATAAACGACAGATATGCTATCTTTGCTGTTATTTACAAGTATTACTTGCACAGTATGAGTGTGCTAGGAGTGTGTGTCCTGGGCAATTCTCCACAACTTGCAATAAATAAATAGACTAATGTAAGAAATTACTTTCTCTGTCATGAAAATTTGGGGAAACTTGAATACAAGTCACAAATTTTAACTTTCTGAAGTGATGTTTAAACAAAAGTTGCTTTGAGCATTCCTTGGTTATGAATTAGTATAACTAATTATTATCTGAGCTGGAGGATAGCTTAGACCATCATAGGGATCTTTTAACAGGTAAACTTTTTCCTCACTAATTGTCATATTCAACAAAATGTGTCTATGGTAGTAGAAAGTTAACTTCTTTTACCTTTGGTTTGTAAGGCTGACTTAAATGAAAAACAACAAAACCCACTGAGAGACTATGCTGACTGAGGAGCTACTAGGACTGAATCTGGCAGAAGTTTGGAAAATATCAAGATGGTTATTAGAATTTAAAATGCTTTCTCATTCCAGTTTCCTGTTTCCAAAGCTTGTGTTGCATATATCCCCTAAAATTAAGAATTAAGAATCGTAGAATCATAGAATCATTTACGTTGGGAAAAACTCTTAAGATCATTGAGTCCAACCATTAAGATATCAGTGTTGTAAGATATATGTCTGTATATGTACTTTAAGATCACAAAAGTCCTAATGAAGATAACAGGGTAACCCATCTATACAGGTAACCACTTGCACAAACTTTTGCAAGACTGGGTCTTACTATAAACCAAATACGCACACAGAAGTAAATACAAAAGCAAAAATAAATTCATGGACATTTTAAGCACCTTTGTATGTTATAACTTGTGTGTAAAAACAACTGTACCCAATCAAGTTCAAAGAATGAATGCTAGCAATTTTAATGCAGTTATTACAAAATACACAATATACATAGAGAAAAAATTGCTCCATAAAACATAATCATAGTAGATTCCCAATGTTCTTAAAACTATGGGCCTCATTGGCAGTGGATTCAAGATTTACCTGCTAGAAATATTTCAAAGTACAAAAATTATAATCAAGTATTTCACCTGGAAAATAGATAAATTTCAAGGAATTTCATTTTTGCCTTAGTTTCAGATTACCAAGTGTTTCACAGGACTCTTGTTTTTAATTTTTCCTTTGCATTTGTATTAACAAGAGCATACTTGAAGAAAATTTAGAATTCATAGGAACTCATATTGGCAGGTTTCCGTGTAGCCAGTATAAGCCCCAGAATAATCTGTACTGCTTAAATAAAAGATCATTTTGATAATGTTCTGAATCAAAATAAAAATATACTGGATCACATAGCTTGATACAAAATTTTGCTAAGGATTAAAGATCAGAGACTATGGAAGACCTATGGAATCTGAAAGTCCTGCTGTATGACTTTGTATGCATCATCTTTCTATGAGCTTTATGACTTTGTATGCATCATCTTTCTGTGAGCAGAATGCACAGAAAGGACAAGAAGCCTGTACACGTTTTATCATGAGTGAAGACAACCAAATTTTTCATGGCACAGAGATGCTTGTGAAAGGAAGCACACTAGCACAGTGACATGAAATCCTTACTAAAATGTAATGCAAATTACATTTGATTCTTGAAAAACAATTATTGAATATAAAGAAAATTACTAGGAGGAGATGCCTACAAATATAAAAGGAGTAATTATTATTCTCTTGCTATTCCAGGTATTAATTTACAGTACTGCACTACTTGAAGACAATGCTTTCTTTTATACAGCTTTGTTGGCCTCAACTCCATTTAAACAGAATTCTTGAGCATTCATTGCCTTCCATTATGCTTAATTCTGAGAATGCTTTTTCTTATGAATGGCTTTTTTGATACATAAATATAATTTATATTTCAAAATTAAAAAAAAAAAAAAAATCGGTGTTAATGCACATGCATGCATACATAAACACAAATATAAATGACAGATAACTAACTCTTTTGTAACTGTAATCCTCTAAAAGGTAAGCATATGGTCTCAGCTATTTGTCTGAATTTTGTATATAACCAATGGACAAACAAGAATTCTTCATCCTCAGACCAGTGTCTGAAAAAATTGGGACAAACTTTTCTGGAGCCTTCTATTTCTGACCATTAATTTTTGTGAACTAGTCCTACCTTTGAGTAAATGTCTGACTTGAGATGATAGCCTGGATTTAGATCAGTTGAACATGCTTTGAATCTACACCTTG
>NW_009205887.1:0-2042 GCF_000690835.1 Fulmarus glacialis | reverse complement strand
GAGAGGGGATAAATCTTGATTGAAAGGTGCAAGGAGCAATTTTTATTGTGAAAGTCATTTGCAATGTCATTTCTTCCAAAGGAAAAGTGAATTAAATGAATCTTTCTGTGCAGTTCTGACAGCCAAACTGAGAACTGTATAAAATATACTATAATCTTACAGTTTGATTTTGCTGATGCATCATAATAATCAACTCTGAAAGGAAAAATTGATCCTGAGAGGAAAATTTAATAGCATGTTCTCAAAGGAAGGAATGCATTTTTCAAGAATTTGAAAATTTCCCTCAAATTTAGGCAAAATGTGGACAGACACATACACAGAAATTTACATGTATTTTAATGTAATCATTTGACATTTTGGGATACAGCTTTTATTAGTCTCACTAGATATCTTTGCTCTTTTTTAACTCTCACACATTTCATTTCCATTCTGCCATTTTGATTTTTCTTTCTAGAATCTTTTCTGTACTTTTTCATTCTTCTCTTATTTCCTACTTCCTTTGCCACAATTATCCTTTCTTCTCTAGTTCTGGTGAAGTCTTCTTTCTTCCCTAGCCTTTCTCTTCAATACAATACTTCCCATTTTCTCATGTATGACTGTCTCTTTCCCATTTAATCTCCTCCTTGTGATAAAGACAACTAAAAGACTAGAAAGGAAAGTCTTGTTTAACTAATTTAATATCCTTCTATGATAAGGTCACCTGCCTAGTGGATGAAGGGAAGGTGGTGGATGTAGCTTTTCTGGATTTTAGTAAGGTTTTTGATACTGTCCCTCACAGCACCCTTCTGGACAAATTGGCCAACTGTGGGATGAGCCAGTTCATGGTGCACTGGGTGAAGAACTGGCTGAAGGGCAGAGCTCAAAGGGTTGTAGTGAACGGGGCTACATCTGGCTGGCAATCGGTCACCAGCAGTGTTCCTCAGGGTTCAATTCTAGGGCCAGCCTTGTTCTATATATTTATCAATGATCTGGAGGCAGGAGTTGAATGCACCATTAGCAAGTTTGCTGATGATACGAAACTGGGAGATGCTGTTGACTCTCTTGAGGGACAGGAGGCCTTGCAGAGGGATCTAGATGGGTTGGAACATTGGGCTATGATTAATGGGATGAAATTTAACAACTTGAAATGCTGGACTCTGCACCTAGGATGGAGTAATGCCAGGCACAAACATAAACTGGGAGAGGAGTGCCGGAAAGGGATCTGGGGGTGCTGGTTGACAGCAGGCTCAATATGAGTCAGCAGTGTGCCCTGGCAGCCAAGAGGGCAAACCACATCCTGGGTTCATCAAACACAGTATAACCAGCTGGTCAAAAGAAGTGATTATCCTGCTGTATTCAGCGTTGGTGTGGCCTCACTTTGAACACTCTGTGCAGTTCTGGGCCCCACAATGTTAAGAACCCTGAATGCGTCCAGAGGAGGGCGACAAAGCTGATGAAAGGGCTGGAAGGAATGTCCTATGAGGAGCATTAAGGACTTCGGGCTTGTCTAGTTTGGAGAAAAGGAGGCTGAGGGGTGACCTCATTGCTCTCTACAGCTTCCTGAGGAGAAGCGGAGAGGGAGGTTCTGATCTCTTCACCCTCGTTTCCAGTGATAGGACGCGTGGGAATAGTTCAAAGCTGCACCAGGGGAGGTTTAGACTGGACATTAGGAGGCATTTCTTTACCGAGAGGGTGGTCAAGCACTGGAACAGGCTTCCTAGAGAGGTGGTCGATGTCCCAAGCCTGTCAATGTTTAAAAGGCATTTGGACAATGCCCTTAATAACATGCTTTAACTTTTAGTCAGCCCTGAATTGGTCAGGCAGTTGGACTAGATGATCATTGTAGGTTCTTTCCAAGTGAAATAGTTTATTCTATTCTATTCTATTCTATTCTATTCTATTCTATTCTATTCTATTCCATTCTAATTTGATGACAGACTATTAAACCTTCTTTTAATGCAAGACTCTTGAAGCATGAACTCTCAACTGAACTGAATCTCTAAGACTATAGTTTTGCATTCAGTGGAATTATGGCTTTGTCCTGGTTTCGGCTGGGATAGAGT